>NW_027455461.1:175000-212500 GCF_040206685.1 Ascaphus truei
CAAATAGAAAAGAAAAATTGGCGCGTTTTTCGGAACTCGCCATTTTCTGCTGCTTTCTGCGCGATTTTCTCCAAAAAATGGCGAATTTCGAAATAGCGCTGCTCTCTGCATAGGCCCCATAGTATGATATATATATATACATACTATATGTGTATGTATATATATATATAAATATATATATATATGTATATATATATATATATGTATATATATATATATATATATACGACTATTAAGGTTAAAGATAATGGTGAAAGACAGGGTTGCAGACCTGTCTAAGACATGCAAATGAATATACAGGAATATTTACAGTATATATATATATATATATATATATATATATATATATATATATATATATATATATGTTCAAATAACGGGGGGAAAAAGGGGGGGAAGGTGGGGAAAAAAACCCTGCATCTACTTTTGCAATATTAATGCCACCATAAACCAATAAATAACTTTACATCAGTAAGATGTAAGAACAGTAAGGCATTGAACTACACTGTGAGGGGAAAGTGAAGCACCCAACAGCAGCCTGCTTCTATCGGCGGTTCTCTCCACCACCCACTTTATTATGGAAAATGTGAGTTTCCTAATTACCTGTGCATAATACATTTGTATAGTTCATACTATTTGCACTATTTGTGGTTTTCTTTATTTTCATATCATCCACTTCACTGAGAGGATACAGACTCCAGTAACATAAAGGGCTCCAGTCAGAGAGAGAAGGATCTCTGACATGCAGTGATTTTATACGTTTTTTGTGAGTTCATTTCTTATGTTTTACATCTTTTAAAGCAGTGAATTACCATCTGCACTATATATATTTATATTTTTTCACATATCACGAGATCCAGCGCTCCTCCTCAACCCCAAGAAAAGAATACAGGAATATTTACAGTATATATATATATATATATATATATATATATATATAAATATATATGTTCAAATAACGGGGGGAAAAAGGGGGGGAAGGTGGGGAAAAAAACCTCGCATCTACTTTTGCAATATTAATGCCACCATAAGCCAATAAATAACTTTACATCAGTAAGAATTGGCGGTGCTCACGGGTTGTAAATAGTATGAGTGAAAAGAGAAAAAAGTAAAACGTGTGGGAGCACTCAGGTATGCAGATTAACATATAGTATTTTATTTATTTGACACAGTGCAAAAAAGGATAAGTAAACAGTACATGATTAAAAACACTTAAAAAAGGCTAGGACCCCTGTCACGGGTACTACCCATAGACACAAGTGGGCAAAACTAGGGAATGACTCAAATTGTCAACCCTTAACATGAAAATGGATAGTGACTCAAGAAACACTTGGATCGGTCAGAATAAATCACAACAGGTTAATGGGTTCACAGGCACCTATACAAAGCTAAAGATAATACGTACTACACACCAATGAAGTGACTAGTCAAAATATAAATGACAATCTTAAACCATCATGAATCTGCTTGAGCATACAATTATGTAACCAATACCAACAGCACAAATAAATCACTTGAAGGAAAAAGGTGGCATGATGGGATGAAGTCACTAGATGTGTAGAGCAATGAAGTGTGTGAATAGCATGGACGCGTTTCGTCCAGAGACTTAGACTTGGAGTGGGGGTGCGTCGGAGTGGGGGTGCTAGGCAGGACCCCTGACAGATGTTCACGTAACTATGCTACCCAGCACTGGTGCAACTAATCTCTGGACTGTGACACTCTATTTTTTCATTATGGATACTGACAACACACACAAGGTTATCTAATAGGTGTTCATCAGGTAATTTTCCATACATGCTATTCACACACTTCATTGCTCTACACATCTAGTGACTTCATCCCATCATGCCACCTTTTTCCTTCAAGTGATTTATTTGTGCTGTTGGTATTGGTTACATAATTGTATGCTCAAGCAGATTCATGATGGTTTAAGATTGTCATTTATATTTTGACTAGTCACTTCATTGGTGTGTAGTACGTATTATCTTTAGCTTTGTATAGGTGCCTGTGAACCCATTAAGCTGTTGTGATTTATTCTGACCTATCCAAGTGTTTCTTGAGTCACTATCCATTTTCATGTTAAGGGTTGACAATTTGAGTCATTCCCTAGTTTTGCCCACTTGTGTCTATGGGTAGTACCCGTGACAGGGGTCCTAGCCTTTTTTAAGTGTTTTTAATCATGTACTGTTTACTTATCCTTTTTTGCACTGTGTCAAATAAATAAAATACTATATGTTAATCTGCATACCTGAGTGCTCCCATACGGGTTACTTTTTTCTCTTTTCACTCATATATATATATATATATATATATATATATATTGCGCGCGCACACACACATATAACGTTTTATCCAACTTTTTCATTTATCATTTGTAGAGAAAATGAACATTGTCGCCAGAAGCGCTATTTTTTCAAAATGTAACATCTCTACTAGTGTAAAATGATACTTCATATAAAGCAGGTTATGGGACCCAGTATAAAATGACTATAATGTCTCTTATCACATCCCAGTATATGGATACTTTCTATTATCACAAGCTGCTAACATGTGACAGGGCTCAGTGTCTGAGCCCAGAATGTGACATACTGAACATTCTCATTCTAAATTTCAAAAAATATTGTGTTGATTTCTGACCTGACTGCCGTGGTTACAGCTCAACCACTCTGTTCTACTGCATGTCACCACTTTCTGCCACAACCAGCTGACGGTGGATCTGCAAGGAGTTCAACGCTCATTGGCATCACATCTGTGGCTTGGTTAACGTATCATTTCTCCAGCTTTTTATTGTATTGTTTTGAAGTAGATTATATTTATTTAGTTGAATAGATATTTATTTAGTTTAATAGATATTTATTTAGTTAAATAGATTATATTTGTAAGTTTAATAAGTTATATTTCTTAGTTTAATAAGTTATATTTCTTAGTTTAATAAATTATATTTCTTAGTTTAATAAGATATATTTGTTAGTTTAATAAGTTATATTTCTTAGTTTAATAAATTATATTTCTTAGTTTAATAAGTTATATTTCTTAGTTTAATAAATTATATTTCTTAGTTTAATAAGTTATATTTCTTAGTTTAATAAGTTATATTTCTTAGTTAATAGATTATATTTGTTAGCACAGTAGATTATATTTACTAGTATTTAAGTCTCCCCCTCAGTGCCCCATTAGGACCCGTGGGCATATTTCACATCTTTTCGGAGTCGCTTATTTTTTAGACCCTCGAAGCCGAAACCTAAAGGGGTCAGCTAAGAAAGTCCGGATCAAGAGGAGCCGCACAGTTTAAAGACAGAACATTTCCAAGGGAGATGGAGACAATTTGGGTAAGATCTGATTAAATGACAACCTTTGGGGAAGGAAAGGGTGACGCGGGAGTGTAAGAGGGGGGTGAGAGAGCAAGGTGCTGTGTCAGATTGGGGCAGAGCAAGAGAACGCAAAAATGATGGGGATTTGCTGCACACTAAAAAAAACAATTAGTCATACTTTTACCGGTGCCCCTTAGTCTCAGGGAAGACCGGCATTTCGTCCAATGGATACAATATGATTGATGGAAAAGGGCACACGGATTTGAATAAAAAAAGATAATTTATTGTGCCACAGACTACAATGTTTCGGCTGCTGGCCTTTCTTTATTGGCTTTAGTGGGTTTAGCCACTTTACCTGAGAAAGGCCAGCAGGCTGAAATGTTGTTGTCTATGGCAATGCAAGAGAAAACAGGTTGGGGGGGTGGGTTCTCGCAAGGTCGCCGACCCATGGGTGAGTGTCCCCGGTGGCAACTAGTCCTGGACCCCGGGAAAGCTGTCTGTGGCCCATACAAGCTGAGTAACATGTAGAAAGGACACATGTATGTTCAGAATGAGTTAGCATGGTATTTTGAGAGGCATCATAGCAGGTCAGTGCAAGTCAGTGCAGAGCACTGCAAGGTCAGTCAATATGAGGAAGGGTCCGATGGAGGAGTTGGAGGGTCCCAGAATATCTCTTAAAGCAGGGGTGCGCAAATCGAGGGGTGCGACATTTTCTTGGGGAGGGGCTCGGCGCTTACAGTGGCCCCTCGCTCTTCCCCACAGCATTTAAATTAAATGCCGGAAATCGCGCGCAAGGCCTCTGTCTCCGGCGGCTTCTGGAGACAGCAACGTGGCGTCACAAGATGTGGCATTGCCATAGCAACGTGATATCACATGACGTCGTTACATCAGAACGTCGGAGACAAGGTGGGGAGGGTGGAGGGGGGAGCAGGGGAAAAAGGTTGCGCAACCCTGTCTTAAAGCATTGTCTTGCATACAGATCAGAGGCGAAGAATGGATATGGATATCCGATGTTAAGGAGGAAATAATACTGAGATCACTACCGCTAAGACCGATTCGATGGAAGAAGGTGAGTGATGAAATAGCCGTCACTGTGTAACTCTTCCAATTACCTGCAACTTCATGCAAAGAAATAGCAACGCTTGTTTTTAACGCATTAAGCGCCTAATGGGGAATTCAACTGCTGAGAGTTTAAGGGAGTTACTCACCAAACTCAGCGACGTTTCTGTGTCTCTGTGATAACTCCCCCAGGACATGCTTGAAAACCAGAGGTAACTCAATGTATTTTTGATAAATAGAAACATGACCTTCTGGGGAAGGGTATATAATGGGTACTGGGCCTGGTGAGGTGGGTATAACGGGTTCTGGGCCTGGTGAGGTGGGTATAACGGGTACTGGGCCTGGGGAGGGGCGTATAGCAGGGTACTGGGCCTTGGGAGGGTTGTATAACTGGGTACTGAGCCTGGGGAGGGTTGTATAACTGGGTACTGGGCTTGGGGAGGTGGGTATAACGGGTATTTGCCCTGTGGAGGGCGGTATAATGTGGTATTGGGGAGGGGGTATAAGTGGCACAGGAGCTCTTGCGATACAGAGTATCACTGTCCCTGGTTACAAACACTTCATGTCTCCTGCAGATCAGGACACGCACGAAGGTGGTGCCCTTTGTGCCACCAGACGACAAGGCGGGCTACGAGGCGGACGACGAGGCATACGATAAAGCGGGCGTCAAGTGGTGCGAAGAGGTGGGCTACAAGGCGGCCGATGAGGCAGACGACGAAGCGGATGTCAAGTCTGGCGACGTGGTGGACGATGGCCTAGGAGAATACGAGAGGTGTGGACGGATCTGCTGCTTCACCTTTTTTAGGCGGAGGAGAAGACCCCGGGAGCAGGTAGCAGAATACGAGAGGTGCGGACAGATCTGCTGCTTCACCTTTTTTAGGCGGAGCAGCAGACCCCGGGAGCAGGTAGCAGAGGAGCCAGGGCGTAGATCCAGGGGTATTCTAGGGGCCCTGAGAAGTTGGTTTGACCGCAGGAGAGGCAGATAAGATCAGGAAGGCTGCGGGAGGGGCAGGTACTAGAGGGAGATTGGGATATTGGGCGTGAGAGGGTGAGAGAGAACAAGGAGCAGGGCCGGAGCACGGGTTTCATGCGCCCCAGGCGAAACTTAAAATTTGTGCCCCAGTTGTATAAAAAATAATAAGATAAATAAAATAATAAAATAAACAGTGGCGTAGCTATCGGGGCTGCAGGGGGTGCGACCGCACCCCAGCGCGACGCAAAATAAAAATAAAAGGGCGCCAAAATACTGGATAAAAAAAAGAATAATAATTTTTAAAAAAAGATAAATAAATTAGAAATAATAAGAGGAAAAAATAATAATGATTATTAATGCGCCCCTAGGACCTTTGCGCGCTAGGCGACCGCCTAAGGCCGGCCCTGCGAGGTATGCGGGAGGAAAAGGGGTGAATGGGATAGATATGTAGGGGGATGGGGGAGCAGGTGAGTTATACACAGGGGCACAAGGGCCCCATCACCCGCATCTCTATATACTGAGTGTGCCCCTGTGTATAACAACGCTGATCTGTGCTGCTCCATCTGATCTCACTGCGCAGTGATCCAGGGACCATCCGATCGCCATTTAATGGGGTCAGGAAGGAATTTTTTTCCCCCATTGCACAGCAGGGGTTATGTTTCGCCTTCCTCTGGATCACAGCAACAAACAGCCCTTTGTGCATGAATTATCAGTGAGATCTTTATACACCCTGCATTGGTCTTCACTCCTTTGCTGCCGGAGGGGCCTGCAGTGCATTGCTCTGCGTGTTACTATATCGCTCTGCAATGTGCTGCAGGCCCCTCCCAGCAAAGAGATTAATTATTTCAATAAAATACTCTCTTTAATCCAACCTATGTGTAGTGTCTTTTCTATCCGTTGTATCTATTGCTAACAGCTCAGTGATTCTTCCCCAGGTCGCTGCACTAGTGTCACACTGCCAAGCCGGGTGTGAGGGAGATTTATAGGGTCACATATACACTTCTGCCAAAACACGAGTGCAAACAGGGAGCCCCTCTGATCTCATATCTTTTATTACACAAAACGGTATCTAAAAAAGGTAAAAAGAACATACATGGGATTCTGCTACAAATATCTCTCTAATTACAAACCAATTAGCAAATCATTCAGATTAGAGTCGAGCGAAAAGAAAGGGTTAAGTATCTCATGTACAGTATATGCAGTGCAGGCTGTTCTGCGCATTACATGCAGGGGGCAAAGGTTAGGAGATATAAGTAATGCTGATCTCAGAGCTGACCGGCTGACCTGCTCTACCGGCTGACCGGCTGATCTGCTCTACTGGCTGACCGGCTGACCTGCTCTTCTGGCTGACCGGCTGACCGGCTCTACCGGCTGACCGGCTTCCCTTCTTCCAGCTAACTGACCTGAATTGTGGCCCCTGTATCTCCCAATTAAACGTTTTATTGGCATATTCTTGTTTGACTCGTTCTATACAGACATTTTCTATACATTCATTGTGGGATTTGATAACATCTGTAAGATCTCTCAGAACATCACATTCTGTACGTTTGTGCTGAATATTTTTCCATTCTCAATTTACTTAGGGGCCTTTGCAGAGAGCAGCGCTGGAAATAATTGGAATTGGTAATAAATTGTACCTGTAATGGCGTGATTTTATCTCCATATGCAGAAAGGTCAGAAAACTGCATTTAAAATCATGCTTGATTATGGAGAGTTTCAACCGGCGAGATGCGCGCTGGTGAAACATGTTTGAAAAAAAGAGCGTTTTTTTTTTTTCTTTTCACTCTCGCCGGTGAGCTCCAGTTTCCTGCCAACTTTTGTTGGCGGAGCTAATTGTAGAATTTCTCTCCATTTTAATGGCGCGAACAGCCGCTAGATGGCGATCGTACCTTTCTGCATACGGCCCTTTTCAAAACTGGCGAGATTTTGGTTCTCGCCAGCCGTGCGGCGAGTTCTACTAAAAAAAAATAAAAAATGGCGCTTTTTACTCAACTCGCCATTTCCAACCTTATTATAGCCATATAGCGCTAAAAAACGCCGAAATTTCCGTTCGCGCTGCTCTCTGCATAGGCCCCTTAATATTAGTTTTTGGCTTCAATTATTTATATCGAGCCCAAAATACCTTTATACAGAATGCTGATCCCTTTATCCCACAAATGCTGCTTCATTAAAGCCCAGGGGTGGCACTTTGTGCATTCTCAAACTTTTAGGCAACATCCCTAATTTCCAAAAGTGGGATAAAATCTGTGCATATTTAAATGGTTAATTTTTCCATTGTGACAAAATATCAATTTTCTCACTCAGACTACAAAATCCCTCCCCAAATATATCCGTTTCACATAAAAGTGTGTGCGCTTCTCCTTCCGCCTAACTGGCACGTCGTCCTTACGGGCGCCACTCCGTGTAACTCCACGCTGCCCTCCAGTGGCAAAAGAAATAAGATACATTTACTACTGCACCGACACACTTTATTCGAGCAAATACCCAGTATGTACCTGGCAGATTCCTGGAATGCGCCGCTCCTCACCTCTGACAAGCCCCGTTCCGTTTGCCTTCCCAGCCTGGGTTCATGCCTTGCTGACGGGCGGCTGATCTGTTAAATGATAATGATTAGGATTTAATAGGCTGCAATGCTTCGCGTGTCTACCAGATGGCATAAATTCATGAATTGTAATGCAGCATATATATATATACTGTGCAGTATTGCAGCCAGCGGGAATAAAATGCTTCAATCCCTGTCTGGAAAATAACCCAATGCACTCGGGCAGAAAACAGTCACAAACCTCAATACACCCGGGTATACCCGAATTCGTGGGACTAGCCGAGCTCGAATAAAGTGTGTCGCCAGTGTATACTCGTCTGGCAGCTGCTCCCGTATAAGGTGGGTAACTCTGTATTAGGGGTCTAGGTAGAGTATATTTTATACTTATGTCGGATAGATGAGGAATTTATATTCCTAACGGGTTATTGTGAGAGGCCTTAGATCTTATCCTATATGCACGCAGCCCTCGCCTCTCTGACCTTGAACACATACTTCAATCTGATTTTTTGAGACTTGAAACTGGATTTCCCAAAACAAACTGATTTTAAACACTGACAAGACTGTAACAATGGTATTTGGGACCAGAGCTAAATTGCTAAAGCTACCAATGACAGAGCTTCAGATAAAAATCAGCTCTAATACCATCCTAGCCCCTGTTACTGGTTTGAAATATCTGGGCATATAGTTCAACTCCCATTTAACATTTGGGTTGCACATTGATACCCTGACATCCAAATCCTATGCCAAACTAGGTGTACTTTACAGGAACAAATCCTCCCTAAGGCCCTCATGCAGTAATCGCCTACAGCGATTCAGTAAGCCCAGAGAAGCTGGCGATTAGAGCAAAAATAACCGTTTTTTTTTTTGCCGGAAAATAAATAAATAAATAAAATCTGCAGATGCGCGGTGATAAGCCACTTTTCGGCACTGATCGCCAGTTTTTCAAACACGCTCAATTCTATAAGCTCTGATCAGCTTATTGCGGCTGATCGCCACTTTAAAATTGCTGTTTCTTCTCCAAATTGTCCAGCCACAAAAGTAGGCAAGAAGGTGGGGTGAAGCTGCGATGAAAATAAAATGCATGTATCCCGGAGCTGATATCCATTAATATCAGCATCAGAGACCCCCGGCATGAATCCCATGCATAAAAAATGCATTTACAGGCAACTTCATTACCGCCAAGGCAATGAAGGGGTTATACACCCGTGCCAGGCTTATTGTGGGTAGCGGGGGTGGGAGAAGGTGGTATTTGGCCCTGGCTGGGTGTTTAGGCCTTGCCAGGGGGTTGGGGGATGACTTAACCTCTTCTTTAACTTAGCGGTTAATACCGCTAAGGTAATGAAGGGGTTAACCCCTCCCACTACCCCCCCACCCGGTAGGCCTAAACACCCATCCTTGGGGCCAATACCCGGTTCACCCACCCCCGCTACCCACAATAAACACAAATACACATAACAGCCCCACTGGCCACCTCCTAGGTCCCTAATAAACCATTACAATATTCATAAAACCATTATTTTGTTTACACCCAGGATTATTACATGGGGTTAGGGCTATGTTATTCAGTGAGGGGTTGTATGTTTGTATTCGTAGGGACAGGCAAGGCCGGAGCCAGATGGGGTTCTCCTGCCTCTGTCCTCCCTGTCTCCTGACCCTTCCTGTAGCCGGACAAAGAAGAAGAAGCAGGCACACGGTCTTACTCAAAGGAGGTTTAATATGCCATAAAGTCCAACGTTTCGGCAGTCAAATACAGCCTTTCTCAAGGTGAAGGCTACCAAACACAAGAAAACAGTCACAATATATACCACCCCCCCTGATACTCACCCCTCCCGGCTCTGCCACATAACCAGGATGCTGACGCCCACCTGATGACGTCAGAGCTACCACATGGCGCCCCCTAGTGACGTCAGACATCTAAATCCCTGGCAATACAGCATAGAGCTGTCTTGGAGGACTGCAGCCTCAGCCACACCTCTCCCCAGACTGAACACTCCCCCATGTGTGGCTGTGGCTGCAGTCCTCCAAGGCAGCTCTATGCTGTATTGCCAGGGATTTAGACCTAGACGTCTGACGTCACTAGGGGGCGCCATATGGTAGCTCTGACGTCATCAGGTGGGTGTCAGCATCCTGGTTATGTGGCAGAGTGGGGTGGGGTTGCATCCCTTGTTTTTATGACTTTCTAATAAAGATAGATTTTTGCCAGACCTGCCTCTTCTCTGGATCATGGTGCGCTGCACTTTCTCTAGGGCAGGCCTGCACAACTCCAGTCCTCGAGGGCCGCACACAGGCCAGGTTTTTAGGATATCCCTACTTCAGCACAGCTGGCTCAATTAGTGGCTCAGTACGACTGCCTGAAACTTGGGGGGGTGGGTGGGAGACTGCCTGACACTTGGGTGGGTGACTGCCTGACACTTGGGTTGACTGCCTGACACGTGGGTGACTGACTGCCTGACACGTGGGTGGGAGACTGACTGACACGTGGGTGGGTGACTGACTGACATGTTAGACTGCCTGACACGTGGGTGGGTGGGTGACTGACTGCCTGACATATGGGTGGGTGACTGACTGACACGTGGGTGACTGACTGACACGTGGGTGAGTGGGTGAGTGGGTTGGTGTCTGTATACATTCTGTCACTGATACACACAGACACTGGGAGGGGGCAGTCACACACACACTGGGGGGGGGCAGTCACACACAAACACAGAATGGGAGGGGGGCAGACACACACACACACAGAATGGGAGGGGGGCAGACACACACACAGAGAATGGGAGGGGGCAGACACACACACACACAGTCTTGGAGGGGGCACTTACACACACTGGGAGAGGGGCATCACACAGTGGCAGGGGGCAGACAGACACACACACAGACACACAGACTGGGAGGGGGCAGTCACACATACACACAGACTGGGAGGGGGGCAGTCAAACATACACTGGGAGGGGGGCAGTCACACACACACAGACTGGGAGAGGGGCAGTCACACACACACAGACTGGGAGGGGGGAGGGCAGTCACACACACAAACAAACTGGGAGGGGGGGCAGTCACACATACACTGGGAGGGAGGGGCAGTCACACATACACACAGACTGGGAGCGGGGCAGTCAAACATACACTGGGAGGGGGGGCAGTCACACACACACAGACTGGGAGAGGGGCAGTCACACACACACAGACTGGGAGGGGGAGGGCAGTCACACACGCACAGACTGGGAGGGGGGGCAGTCACACACACATAGACTGGGAGGGGGGGCAGTCACACACACACAGACTGGGAGGGGGGTAGTCACACACACACTGGGAGGGGGGCAGTCACACACACACTGGGAGGGAGGGGCAGTCACACACACAAAGACTGGGAGGGGGCAGTCACACACACACACACACACTGGGTGCGGGGGCAGTCACACACACACTGCGAGGGGGGCAGTCACACACCCACACTGGGTGGGGGGCAGTCACACACCCACACTGGGTGGGGGGGCAGTCACACACACACTGGGAGGGGAGGCAGTCACACACACTGGGAGGGGGGCAGTCACACACACACTGGGAGGGGGGCAGTCACACACACTGGGAGGGGGGGCAGTCACACACACACTGGGAGGGGGCAGTCACACACACACTGGGAGGGGGGGCAGTCACACACACACTGGGAGGGGGGCAGTCACACACACTGGGAGGTGGGGCAGTCATACACACACAGACTGGGAGGGGGGCAGTCATACACACACAAACTGGGAGGGGAGGCAGTCACACACACAGACTGGGAGGCAGGCAGTCATACACACACAAACTGGGAGGGGGGGCAGTCACACACACAGACTGGGAGGCGGGCAGTCACACTTGCACAGACTGGAAAGGGGAGCAGTCACACACACACAGACTGGGAGGCGGGCAGTCACACACACAGACTGGGAGGGGGGCAGTCACACATACACTGGGAGGGGGGGCAGTCACACACACAGACTGGGAGGGGGGCAGTCACACACACAGACTGGGAGGGGGCAGTCACACACACAGACTGGGAGGCAGGCAGTCATACACACACAAACTGGGAGGGGGGGCAGTCACACACACAGACTGGGAGGCGGGCAATCACACTTGCACAGACTGGAAAGGGGAGCAGTCACACACACACAGACTGGGAGGCAGGCAGTCACACACACAGACTGGGAGGGGGGCAGTCACACACACAGACTGGGAGGGGAGGCAGTCACACACACTGGGAGGGGGGGAAGTCACACACACAGACTGGGAGGGGGGCAGTCACACACACAGACTGGGAGGGGGGCAGTCACACACACACAGACTGGGAGGGGGGTAGTCACACACACACTGGGAGGGGGGCAGTCACACACACACTGGGAGGGAGGGGCAGTCACACACACAAAGACTGGGAGGGGGCAGTCATACACACACACACAGACTGGGAGGGGGGCAGACACACACACACACAGACTGGGAAGGGGGCAGTCACACACACACAGGCGACATGGTGCTTACCTGTAGTGCCACTGTAGGGAGCCAGAAGTAGTGAGGCTTTTTTCCAGTCTGCCGGCAGTTTCAGTTGCCAGCTGTGAGCCTTCCTTCTGGTGAACACACACACACACACACACACACACACACACACACACACACACACACACACACACACACACACACACACACACACACACACACACACACACACACACACACACACACACACACTACATCCGTCCCCAATACTAAGCCCCGCCCCCGGCAAATCCTGACCTCCAACCAATCCCCTGCTTCTACTCTAAAGCCCCGCCCCCGGCATCCTGCTATTGGGGGAAAAAAAATAATACGGCCGCATCCTCCTCACGCTGCCGCCTCCGCGCACCACCGCATCCTCCTCATGCTGCCGCCTCCGCGCACCGCCGCATCCTCCTCACGCTGCCGCCTCCGCGCACCGCCGCATCCTCCTCACGCTGCCGCCTCCGCGCACCGCCGCATCCTCCTCACGCTGCCGCCTCCGCGCACCACCGCATCCTCCTCATGCTGCCGCCTCCGCGCACCGCCGCATCCTCCTCACGCTGCCGCCTCCGCGCACCGCCGCATCCTCCTCACGCTGCCGCCTCCGCGCACCGCCACATCCTCCTCACGCTGCCGCCTCCGCGCACCGCCGCATCCTCATGCTGCCGCCTCCGCGCACCGCCGCATCCTCCTCACGCTGCCGCCTCCGCGCACCGCCGCCGCCTCGCGCACGGTACCAGTCACCAGGGGCAAAACCCGGGACATTTCCGGGACGGACTGTCAACCGGGACAGCACAGAAAAAAACGGGACTGTGCCGGCAAAACCGGGACAAATGGTCACTCTATAAATACACCTTATACTCCACATGCAGCACGTAACCGTGAATGCAGTATATACTCTATATACGCCATGTACCCCAATTACGACACCTTATAACCCTGCATGCAGCAAATGTACACCTTATAATCCACATACCGCACTTAACCCTGACTGCGGTATATACACTATACCCGCCATGTAACCCAATTACAGCACATTACAACACTGAATGCAGCATAAATACACCTTATACTCCACATGCAGCACGTAACCGTGAATGCAGTATATACACTATATACGCTATGTAACCCAGTTACAGTACATTGTAACGGCGAATGCAGCACCTATACACACCCTAGCGTACAACAGAACGTAACTACGAGTGCAGTATACACACTATATACACCATGTCACCCCATTACAGCCCATTGTAACTTCGGATGCGGTATATATACACCCCCTATAATCCAAATACAATATACGCCATGTAACCCAATTACAGCCAATTGTACCTCGAATGCAGCTCGTATGCCTTATACCCCGAATACAACGCATTATAACCATACCCCGAATACAACGCATTATAACCACACTGAGGTGTATACACTTTATTCCCCACATACAGCCCGCTATCACTACGAATGCGGTATGCAGCGATACCCACGGCCATTCTAGCATTGATCATAACTTTATCCAATGTTGAAAGAAATCAATTACAGCACATTATACCACTGCCATGTAACCCCACTGAGTGTCCCGTGCTCCAACCCCGGGGGGGGGGGGGGGGGGGTTGGGGGATACCCACGGCCATTCTGTTGGGGGAACCGTCGTGGCAAAAAAACGTGGGGGGTTGTTGTGCCTCTCCTCGTCCTCCCTCTGGCCCCCCCCCTCCCCAGCCGCAGAGGCTGATGGAGGGCGAGCCACGTGGCAAGGGAATCCCCCCTGGCTCAAGCTCGTATTACACAAGCCAATCCTCAAGCCAATGCACACTGTTTTAAACACAGCTTTTAGACAGAGGCTGGGATGAGATGCAAAGCCATTAAACCCACTCACAGACATGTTTCAACCTTTTTTTTTAAAACTTTTTTATTCAACAACTTTTTTAAGTTTACAGACTTTTTTGGAAACCAAAAAAACACACCATAGTGACAACAGTCACCCAACATTAGAAAGACACCAAAACATAATATATTTACATTTTCTTCCTTCATCCTTCAGATATATACAAACACAAAGATAAACTTTTCAGAAGGGAAAAAAAAAACATAACTTTACGAAAAAACCCTATAACCAAAACATCATACAAAGATAAGAACCATATACTTCAAGATTCTTTCATTTAAAAACAAAAACCCTTTCTCTATTCTCAAGTGATGCGATCATATGTTTTAATTCTTTCTCCATACGTTCCAAACCTCTCTTACTTTCCTCTAACTGGAATCCAGACATCACACTTTTTTCATACCCGTCCCTTGCCTCTTTCACATCCCAATATCTCTGCCCAAATCCCCTCGCAAGTTGATTGTGCAAAACCTCTTCCTTTGTAAGCCCTACTTCATCCTTTCCCGTTGAACATGCCATATGGGTTTTTAAGTTCTTCACCTCCTCTGATCATTTCACAGTACCGTTTCAAAAAAGTCACAATCTCCTCTTTCCTTGCATACGGATTGTACATGTGAAGTACAAGTGGTCTCTCCTCCAGCATAAAACTTGGAATTACCTTGATGCCATGTAAGATCGGGTCACCAGACTTCTCCTTGCACTTTTCAAAAGTGCACCAAACATCCGCTTCTTGATGACAGGTCAGGTCATAAATCCCCTGTGCAGGGAAATCCTGAAGGCAGAAGATCCTCTCAGTGTCCAGACCGATCAATTGCTTCAGCACCTTCTCCACTATCCACAGCAGGTTCACTCGACTTCTCTCGGTCTCCTCGATCAGGAACCGAACGGAATTGCGCATTCCAGCTTGTGACGTCATCTCTGCTCTCTCAAGCTCAGGTGCGGCACCCCAAAAGCAGCAAGGGACTTTAGCCAGTAAAGGCGATGTCCCAGGGCAAAGGTGCCGGCCCCTCACTTCCGCATCCGCTCGCTCAGAACCGCTCGCTCAGGATCACTCCTCTTAGCTCGAGATGGCGTGCCCCCCCAAAAGCAGCAGGAGTCTTTAGTCCCCGAAGGGACGATGACTCAAGGCCAAGGGGACACAGGCTCAGCTACACAGCTGTTTCGACCTTAATGGGTCTCATCAGTGTGGGGTTGGTCTTAATGGCAAAGCAGGTTTGAGACTAGACTAGGTAATCACCACTACTATTAAGGTTATGGTGGGTAAAAAAGTGACAAAAACCCTCCACAGTAAAGCATAAAGCAACTGTAAATATTACTGTATGTTCATTTGCATGTAAAGGTAATCCCAAGTTTTATGCTGGAGGAGAGACCACTTGTACTTCACATGTACACTCCGTATGCAAGGAAAGAGGAGATTGTGTGTTTTTTGAAACGGTATTGTGAAATGATTAGAGGAGGTGAAGAACTAAAAAATCCGTATGGCATGTTCAACGGGAAGAGACGTTTCTGGGTACGGTTCAGACGGGATCCATCATGTGTGGGAGGAGTTACACACCCACCGGCCATGTTCAATAGTAGAGGAGACAGAGGATTTTTGTTTTACCCGGGACAGCCTCTATATTGCAGGCATTGCCACACTTATGGACATACAAAGGAGGGTTGCACGAAAACGGGAATTGTGTGCCGTAATTGCGGGGAAGAGGGACATACTGCAGCCAACTGTGGTGTCCCTAAGAGATGCCATCTTTGCGGAGAGGAAGGACACTTGGCACGGCAGTGCACTAAAAGGACATATGCCCAGACAGCTAAAGGGGACAGTGTGCTAGAAGAAGAGGAAGAGACAGTTGAGGGTCAGGGAATTTTTGAGATGGAGAGTTCCCAAGAGGGAGGGCTTGATCCGGCTATAACAGCAATGTATGAGGAGGATTTAAGAAGAGAAGAAAGGGTAGAAAGTGGCCCAATAGAGGGTTTGGCGGGTTCTATAAGTGATATCGTGGAGAAAAAAGAGGAAGATTTCTTCCTGGACTCCTTGGCCCAGAAACTGGAGGTGGGGGGAGGGGAGGAGACGGGAACAGTGCATCAGAAAGATGCGGGGGAGGGGGAAATACGGTCATTGAGTGTGGTGGAACCTAGCTGGGCAGAAAGTATGGAGTTTCAAGATGCACAGAGGGGGAGGGAAGGTCCCCAAGATGTCTTGGAGGAGGAAATGGAAATAGGAGGGAAAAAAGCTCAAAAGCGTAAAAATCTGCAAGGGATAGAAACAAAGGAAGATAAGGATAGCCAGAGTAAAGGGGAGCCTAGAGAGGAAGGTGTAGAGGGTAAAGTTGTAAAAGTATCAGGGAAAGTAACCCTAAAAGTGAAGATGGAACATTTTGAAGACGCAGTGGGAGATGTTCTGTTTTGGGTTGGTATTTTTCGGAAGCAGCATGGGGGGAGTAGTGAGGAACAGATAATAGAAAGATTAGAAAAACTGATGTACCAAAGAAAACAGCTGACAAAAGAGCAGTATGAAGAATTAAAAAAGGAGCATGTACAGTGGGTTAAAATAAAAGAGGCTAGGAGAGAGGTGAGAGAGAAGGAGAGAAGTGAAGGCAATAGCTCGTCCTCACAAAGCCAGATAAGCGTGGAGGGAACTAAAATACAGAGAAGTGTAAGTGCAGTAAGTGGGAATGAAAGTGATGGAAAGGCAGGCCAACAGAGTGGGGGTGAAGGGGGAGAGATTAGGGAAAGTAAAGGTGGAAAAGGAGAAAAGGCAGGCCTTAGTGGAAGAACAAAAGTAAGTTATGAAAGCGAGAGAGAAAGGAAGGCGAGGGAGTGGCATGTAAAAGAGGTGATAAATAATATAAATAAAGAGGCAGGTGACTTAGGGTTAAATGTTTCAAAAACGGAATGGCTGAAAGTACAGTTCCCAAAAGCAGAGGTGTCTAAAGAGGAAGTAAGAAAATTAGGAATACAATGTAGTACGTATCATATCCGTGAGGCGTTAGAGAAATTGCTGGGACACGTGAAGTAATTAGATGCAATGTTAAATGTCCTGTGGAAAGTACGAAAAGTCGCGAGTAGAAATGGGAAGTAACCATATTTTTTTGTATTGAGTGTGTTTGGTAGTAGATGCACAGATGATGCCTTGGAATGTGTTGTTTTGTTTGGCTTTTTAGAATGGTTTTGTGCCTTTGGGTTGGTTTTTGTCTTGGCAATATAAGGATTGTATAGTGATGTTTTCGGTTTATTATTTTCTGTAAAATGATACTAAATGGTTGTTAATATGTGAACCGTAAAAAAAAAAAAAAAAATGTCTGTGAGTGGGTTTAATGGCTTTGCATCTCATCCCAGCCTCTGTCTAAAAGCTGTGTTTAAAACAGCATGCATTGGCTTGAGGATTGGCTTGTGTAATACGAGCTTGAGACAAAAGGTGGCACTGAGTGCTCATTTGCATGTCATTTCCCAGAATCCCTTGCTGCAGTGGAAGCGCTGTATGCTGGGTGACAATGGGGAAAGACAGGGTTGCAGACCTGTCTAAGACATGCAAATGAACATACAGTAATATTTACAGTTGCTATATATATATACATATATGTACCCCTCAGTTTTATACAGTCATGGTGTTCATCATGTGTGGGACGCAGAGCCCAGAACCTAATGTCATGTTAGCATCAGAAAGTCACAGTAATAACTCAGCACTCACCCATGTAACACCTTCTCTGGTAGCTCTCTGTCTGTGTCTCTATCTACCTTTCTGTCTCCTGCATGACCAGGGAGGCTGCGAGGGACCCCCTCCCCCTCCCCCTCCGAACCGGTACCCACATATAACAGACGAGTAATGACAGACTCAGTTTGGAGGTATAAAAGGCCGCGGCTTTGTTTATTAACAATCATAATACTGGAGTAAGCGCTAGTCCAAGCCAGAGTGGGGTCAGAGGGTCAGCCAGGCCTTGGCCTGCTGCCCCCGTACCCGGCCGACCCCTAAAGAGCCGGCCGTTGTCGCGAGTGGGTTCCCGGGTGTCACGTTAGCTTGACCCCGCCCAATCGCTCCTACCCCCGGGCGACGCCCGCCCCGAGCCCATCTGGCAAGGACAAGCACTTACCCCCGAACTGCCGCCACTCACGGCTCTATTTAAACCTCCTTAAATTAGACCGTGCCGCCAACCCCGCAAGGACCCTCTCCAGCCCCTCCTGCAAATCGTTATTGAACAAGTCCGCCCCTATCTCGGATAAGTGTGTGCCGTCGGCCCGGAACAGGCCGGTTGACTTGTAGTCAAACTCGTGATGGGTGATCTGCCATCCCCCACACTGCATCACAAACTTCCCCACCATCTTGTTCAGTTTGACCCGCGGTCGGTCGATGGCCCCTCCACACTCTCCTGCACAATATGTCCGACCAAACGATCTGTACTTCTGGCCAACTGGTGAGTATGAGGGCCAGGTCGTGTTTTATTGAATTAACCAGCTTGAAGTAGCGTCGAGCGGCCAGGTCGTTGCCCCCGACGTGGAGGAGCAAGATCTGCGGCGCCCTCCTATCCCTGCCCATCACCATTAGCCGCGGGAGCAACTGAGCCCACCGCAGCCCCCAACCTCCCCCCCATACCACATTTACCTCCTCCGTTCGCAACCCGAGGTTAGCCCCGCATGGGCGTTTGACAGCCCGCTTCTCTGCCCAGTGTATAAGCGAGTCTCCGATTATCCAAGTGGGTGCGGCGTCTGTGAAGGTATAAAGAGGATGAGGGGGTTTATCCAAGCACGCTAAATCCCAGATAATGCGGGCCTGATATAGGACCGGTATCTGTTAGACTTCCATCGCCCTATCTTTTGTATCGCAGCTACTGACAGCCCCGCGCGTGATGCCTCCGTTGCTGCCCCAATCCGGAACGAATGTGTCCCGTATTGTGCCTCTTCGAGGCCCTGGTGTCTTAGGCACATGCGGAAAACCCGCATGTACTGGAATCTAGATAACGGTACCCCGTCTGCGTGAAGGAGCAGGGGACCCTGACCGTCTGGCCTGCATGCCAAGTATTCCCTGAGCGTGCTCACTGGGCAAAATTTAGTCCCTGGTAGCCCTAGCAAAGATATCCACGCTCCCCTCCCCCGCTGGTCTGTTTTTGACCTTTTCACGTGTAGTTTGACCCACCCTTCCCCTAAGACTATGTCCTCAAACTGCATCCCTCCCTCGCCCTTGCGCGACGCGCACACCAACTCCCCAGCTCGCAGTGCTGCGAAGAAAGCCAATGCAAACGTCAGCCGGAAAAGTTTCGCCTCGAACCCCGATAGGCACACTCTGTCTGTGGCCTGCATTAAACCTTCTAATATCGCTGGTGTCACTGGCCGTCTGCTGTCATTTGTCGCCGTCCCCTTTGTTAAACCCGCTAGGACCCTTTTGATGATAAACGCCTTCGTTGGGTCCCCCTTGCCCTCTAGCTGCAAAAAGAAGGAGACTCCTGTCACTTTTTTCCCTATGGATCCTCCCGCTAAAACCCTTGCCCTTAAGTTTAGGACAAATG
This sequence comes from Ascaphus truei, assembly GCF_040206685.1. Lineage (NCBI taxonomy): Eukaryota > Metazoa > Chordata > Amphibia > Anura > Ascaphidae > Ascaphus > Ascaphus truei. Next base: position 194,772 of record NW_027455461.1, read on the forward strand.
ATAGCAAGGTCCCGACTCCCAATACGTCGAGACCCAATTCCCCTGCCAGACTTTGATAATCGCGCCACGCTGCCAAATAGGCCCGCCACGTACCCGGAGCCAGCGATGATCGTACCAACGAGGTCACTGGGTCGTCGCCAGCACCCAAAGGTCTGCAGGGCATGGACTGCCGATTAGGTCCGCCTCGGGGGCCAGTCTCCGAAACAGCGCCATCTGTAACCGGGATAAGGCATCAGCAATGTTATTCGCCACCCCCGGGACATGTCGAGCCTTGAACGCTATGTTCAATTGCAAGCATGCCAGTACGAAACAGCGCAGAAGGGACAGCACCGGCGGGGAGCGTGAGCCGAAATTGTTCACGGCTTCCACTACACCCATGTTGTCTGTCCAAAAAATTACTTGCTTATTCGCGAATAAGTGACCCCACAGGCGCACTGCGACGAGCAAGGGAAATAGTTCCAAGAACGCCAAGTTCTTAATGAGCGGCGTCCCCCGCCAGTGGGGAGGCCACCGCTCCGCGCACCATGCCCCACCGAAGTAGGCCCCAAAACCGACTGACCCTGAGGCGTCTGTAAACAACTGCAACTCTGTGTTGTTGGATGGGGGACCTCGCCACAAGGTTCTGCCGTTATAATCCTTTAAAAAACGCAGCCACACCGTCAAGTCCTTTCGGATTTCGGCGGTGATGCGGATGAAGTGGTTGGGTCGTCTCACCCCGACCGTTGCTGCGGAGAGGCGCCTGGCGAAAACCCTCCCGGCCGGCATTACGCGCGCAGCAAATACTAAGTGGCCTAGCAGCGCCTGGAAGTGCCTCAATGATGTTTTCTTGAGAGCTATGAATTCGCGGAGAAGCCTGCTGAGGGCGACCAGCTTCTCCGGAGGGAGCCTGTACTCCATCGCCTCAGAGTCGATTTCTATGCCCAAAAAGGTAAGAGTGGTTGTTGGCCGCACCGTCTTCTCGTCGGCCAAAGGAACGCCGAACTCCCGCGCCAGGGCTGAAAATTCGAACAGCCACCTAGCGCATAAGTCCGAAACCCTGGGGCCAACAAAAAGGAAGTCGTCCAAGTAGTGCATGACCCCCGCTGCCTGCACCCTCTTCCGGGCCACCCATTCTAGGAAGGTGCTAAATGTCTCGAAATAAAAACAAGAAAGCGCCCCTCCCTTTGGTAAGCATAAGTCTATGTAGTACTGACCTTCGAGCATGCAGCCTAGCAAATGAAAGCACTCGGGGTGGACTGGCAAGTGTCTGAAGGCCGATTTGATGTCGGCTTTTGACATTAGAGCCCCTTCTCCCATCCTTTCCACCAGCGCTGAGGCTTGATCGAAGTTCGCGTAAGACACCGAACTCAACTCCCTGTCAATGCCGTCGTTTACCGACGACCCCTCGGGGTAGGATAGGTGTTGTATCAACCTATACTCCCCAGCCTCTTTTTTTGGGGACCACTCCCAATGGGGAAATCCTGAGATTAGGCAAGGGAGGGGACTCGAAGGGGCCAGCCATCCTTCCCAATTGGACTTCCTTCCAGACCTTTTCCCTAGCTACGTCACCGTGTGTCCTGACCAATTTCAAGTTCCGACTAAACTCAGATCCCGCTTGATATTCAAACGGGATCCTAAACCCCTCCTTAAACCCAGCTAAGAGTAGCTGGGCTGCTTCCCTATTGGGATACCTTGCTAGCCACGGTGCCAAATTGGCGACGATTATTGGTGTCGCTGCCCTCGCGTCCAAACGTCCGCCCTGCGCCCCTCCCCCTGCGACCGCCCTTCTTAAAACACTTTGCCTGGGCGTGGCGGCCGCCGCAAAAGGAGCAGATGTGTTGGAAACGGCAGTTGTCGTACGTGCAGTTGGACTGGTTAAACGGCCAACAGACGCCCGAGTTGGTGCGCAGCGACTGGCTAGTCCCTGGTACGTTATTCCGCCATGTCCCCCTACCTCCGGTGCCGCACCTTCGAAAGGAATCTGCCCCGCCCCCAGACACAAACTGCAGATACAGGTTGACGTCCTTGACGTTCCATGGTATCACCACCTCTTGGGCCTTTATTGATTGCCTAAAGCACCGGTCATATGTCCACCAACCCGTTCCCCCGTAAGTGTGGTGTGCTTCCTCGATCATGTCGTGATACGTAAAGAGCGATGCGCACGCCTGGGGATCCTTCTCCCCAATTACTCCAGCCAGGATAACAAATGCCTTCGACCAATTGCGAAAGGTGTGTGGGAAAAGCCTCTTTTCCACATCCACCTTCTTCGCTTCCCCCGTCTTTGAGGACGCGGCCAACGCCTCCCTGTAGCCTGGTAGCAGAGATAATATATCTACGTACTCCCCGGCCCATATCTTGTCCTTCACCTCTTTCAGCAAGTGCAAGCCCACTGAGCTAGGTCTGGATGTATAAGAGACCTTATATGCCGCATCGGGCATCCTCTTATCCTTGGCTAGCTCCTCTGAGGCGGGTGCCGCCTGAGGGAGGGGGAGCATGGAGGATGGTGAGTCCACTTGCCCGGCCTGCCCACCGGCCCCTAGAGGTGTGTTGTTAACCGCCTGCGGGGGAACCGCGGCCACTGCCGCTGCTGGAACTACAGGTGTCGCTACCGCTGGCGCCGCCCCCAATGCTGGCGCTACGACTGTCGCTATAGCTGGAGCTATCGCCGCTGCTGATGCGATTAGCGTTGCTAGAACTGGCGCTGCGCTTATCGCTGGTGTCACTACTGCTGGTGACTCTGCCGGTGCATGAGCATCAACAGCTGCCTCTGGAACCAGCCTTCTTCCTTGCTTCGCGCGTCAGCCTGCAGTTGTATGATTTTGTCTACGAAGTACATTCTGATTGATGCGCTAAGTGTCGCGGGAGTGTGATTTCAATTTGCGTGATTTAACTATGTGTTCCGTCTACTGGGTTTTTCTGTGAGTATGGGAAGTATCGAGGGTCGACGGAGGCGGATCCGATCCGGATGAAAACTGAATTGCTACTCGCACGAGGTACCGAAACTGACTGAAAGAAACATGAATTGATATGTTATCATCGATACATGGGACCTTCTGCTAACCGAAGAAGGGGCGTTAGGCCTGCTATTTGCAACCGCCCCTTTACCCCCTTCCCGCATGCATATTTGCTATACCAGCATATTTTCCTGATCGTGCCCAGTCAGGGAGTGGGATTACCCGCACCATCCCTGGCCATGCGCTGAACAGGAAGTGGGATTACCCACACCAAACCAGAGGCATGCGGCCCTGTGCTGAACAGGGAGTGGGGGGTTACCCGTCCATAGCAGGGCCATGTGCTGAACAGGAAGTGGGGTTACCCATACAATAGCAGGGCCGTGTGTTAAACAGGAACTGGGATTACCCATACAACCGCAGGGCCGTATATTAAACAGGAACTGGGATTACCCATACAATAGCGGGAGCCAAGTGCTGAACAGGAAGAGGGATTACCCATATGATAGAGGGAGCCAAGTGCTGAACAGGAAGAGGGATTACCCATACGATAGAGGGAGCCAAGTGCTGAACAGGAAGAGGGATTACCCATGCCCTACCATGGCCTGCGCTGAACAGGAAGTGAGATTAACCCCTACACGCGTTATACCTCTGCCTGCAGCATAACGCACCGTATACCCCACGTCGTCCTGAATGTAGCATGTAACGCTGGACCAATACAGCACATGACCCCCAAAGGCAGTATATACACACACCATATGCTCCACGCAATGGCCCGAAGCCAAGCATGCAGCATATACACCATATAATCCAAACCCGTCATGTAACCGCGCATGTGGTCTATAAACATTATATTCAGAACCCAGCACGTAACCATGATTGCAGTGTATACCATATAATCCAAATACAGCACGCCACCACCACTGCGGTACCGTATACACCCCTGTAACCCAAATACCGCACATTATAACACTGACTGTAGCATATATACCCGTTATAATCCAATACGGCGCGTAACCTTGAATGCAGTATATCCACTATACCCGCCATGTAACCCACTTAAAGCACATTATAACACTGAATGCAGCATATATACACCTTATACTCCACATGCCGCACGTAACCGTGAATGCAGTATATACTCTATAAACGACCTTATAACCCTGAATGCAGCATATATACACTTTATAATCCACATACAGCACTTACCCTGAATGCGGTATATACACTATGTACGCCATGTAACCCAATTACAGCACATTACAACACTGAATGCAGCATAAATACATAGGGTGACCAGATTTCGAAAATGAAAAACCGGGACACCTTAAAAAATAATTTATTAAACAAATTACATCACGTGACACCCCCCCGTTGCCATGACAACAAGACACTCTGATGCCCCTGCAGTGTTAGTGTGTATAGAGGTGGGGGCTTTGCTTGGGCCCTTCAACTCTTACAGCCAGGGCATTATTGGCCAGGAATGCCCAGTTCGGAGGGGATTACTACTTCAAAATGTATTTGATTCGTAACAACATCAAAAAACTCTAATACCAATAACTAACAACCACAGACAATGGTAATCTAAACCGTCAAATAAAATGTCTACGGCCCTTGTTCAAGCATGTTTGCGGTACTTACCAGATAAATCAGTGCCTGCAATCCACGACTGTATCCGCCTCTCCGAGCGTCTGAAAGCAATCCAGCGTTCCTGGTGTGTGGCTGAAGAGGTAGGGTGACCAGATTTTGAAAATGAAAAACCGGGACATTTTTTTTTTACATAACAGTTTATTTATTGTAGTACACTTATACTTACGACCATTAGTCTTTGTTACATAGTTGTGTGTGTGTGTGTTGACCTCACTAATCGAACAAAAAAAACCCAGATGTGAATGATTCTGAACCCCTTAACCAGTGTCTGGATGCCCCCTCTTCACAATTTCTAAAGCAGCTGGGATCTTACCTGATCCGCAGTCCCTCAAGGTACTATACTGGAGGGGAGGTGTTCCCTACCTGTCTTTCGAGGTCTCCCGTGTGAAACTTGAGTCAGATCTGGAAGAAAGAAGGGTAGGTTACTTCGGTGTAGGTATACGGCAGTTAAAATAAGACAGGGAGGGTGAGAGACAGAGAGAGAGAGGGTGAGAGATACAGAGAGAGACAGAGAGAGACAGAGACAGACAGAGACAGAGAGGGTGAGAGAGACAGAGACAGAGAGGGTGAGAGAGACAGAGAGAGGGTGAGAGAGAGAGGGTGAGAGAGACAGAGAGAGGGTGAGAGAGACAGAGAGTGGGTGAGAGAGACAGAGAGTGGGTGAGAGAGACAGAGAGTGGGTGAGAGAGACAGAGAGTGGGTGAGAGAGACAGAGAGTGGGTGAGAGAGACAGAGAGTGGGTGAGAGAGACAGAGAGTGGGTGAGAGAGACAGAGAGTGGGTGAGAGAGACAGAGAGTGGGTGAGAGAGACAGAGAGTGGGTGAGAGAGACAGAGAGTGGGTGAGAGAGACAGAGAGTGGGTGAGAGAGACAGAGAGTGGGTGAGAGAGACAGAGAGTGGGTGAGAGAGACAGAGAGTGGGTGAGAGAGAGAGAGAGGGTGACAGAGAGAGAGAGGGTGACAGAGAGAGAGAGGGTGACAGAGAGAGAGAGGGTGACAGAGAGAGAGAGGGTGACAGAGAGAGAGAGGGTGACAGAGAGAGAGAGAGGGTGACAGAGAGAGAGAGGGTGACAGAGAGAGAGAGGGTGACAGAGACAGAGAGAGGGTGACAGAGACAGAGAGAGGGTGACAGAGACAGAGAGAGGGTGACAGAGACAGAGAGAGGGTGACAGAGACAGAGAGAGGGTGACAGAGACAGAGAGAGGGTGACAGAGAGAGAGAGGCAGACAGAGAAAGAGTGAGAGAGACAGAGAGAGGGTGAGAGAGACAGAGAGAGGGTGAGAGAGACAGAGAGAGGGTGAGAGAGACAGAGAGAGGGTGAGAGAGACAGAGAGAGGGTGAGAGAGACAGAGGGTGAGAGAGACAGACAGAGGGTGAGAGAGACAGAGGGTGAGAGAGACAGAGGGTGAGAGAGACAGAGGGTGAGAGAGAGAGAGAGAGAGAGACAGAGGGTGACAAAGAGAGAGAGGGTGACAGAGAGAGAGCGTGACAGAGAGAGAGAGCGTGACAGAGAAAGAGAGCGTGACAGAGAGAGAGAGCGTGACAGAGAGAGAGAGCGTGACAGAGAGAGAGAGAGAGCGTGACAGAGAGAGAGAGCGTGACAGAGAGAGAGAGCGTGACAGAGAGAGAGAGCGTGACAGAGAGAGAGAGCGTGACAGAGAGAGAGAGCGTGACACAGAGAGAGAGGGTGACACAGAGAGAGAGGGTGACACAGAGAGAGAGAGAGGGTGACACAGAGAGAGAGAGAGGGTGACACAGAGAGAGAGAGAGGGTGACACAGAGAGAGAGAGGGTGACACAGAGAGAGAGAGAGGGTGTGACACAGAGAGAGAGAGAGGGGGTGACACAGAGAGAGAGAGAGGGGGTGACACAGAGAGAGAGAGAGGGGGTGACACAGAGAGAGAGAGAGAGAGAGAGAGAGAGAGAGAGGGGGTGACACAGAGAGAGAGAAAGGGTGACACAGAGAGAGAGAGAGGGTGACACAGAGAGAGAGAGAGGGTGACACAGAGAGAGAGAGAGGGTGACACCGAGAGAGAGAGAGGGTGACACAGAGAGAGAGAGAGGATGACACAGAGAGAGAGAGAGAGGATGACACAGAGATAGAGAGGGTGACAGAGAGAGAGAGAGAGGGTGACAGAGAGAGAGAGGGTGACAGAGAGAGAGAGAGAAGGTGACACAGAGAGAGAGAGAGGGGGTGACACAGAGAGAGAGAGAGAGGGTGACACAGAGAGAGAGAGAGAGGGTGACACAGAGAGAGAGAGAGAGGGTGACACAGAGAGAGAGAGAGGGTGTGACACAGAGAGAGAGAGAGGGGGTGACACAGAGAGAGAGAGAGGGGGTGACACAGAGAGAGAGAGAGAGGGTGACACAGAGAGAGAGAGGGTGACACAGAGAGAGAGAGAGAGGGGGTGACACAGAGAGAGAGAGAGAGAGAGAGAGAGAGAGAGAGAGAGAGAGAGAGAGAGAGAGAGAGAGAGAGAGAGAGGGGGTGACACAGAGAGAGAGAGAGGGTGACACAGAGAGAGAGAGAGAGGGTGACACAGAGAGAGAGAGAGGGTGACACAGAGAGAGAGAGAGAGGGTGACACAGAGAGAGAGAGAGGGTGACACAGAGAGAGAGAGAGGATGACACAGAGAGAGAGAGAGGATGACACAGAGAGAGAGAGAGGATGACACAGAGATAGAGAGGGTGACAGAGAGAGATAGAGGGTGACACAGAGAGAGAGGGTGACACAGAGAGAGAGAGAGAGGGTGACACAGAGAGAGAGAGAGGGTGACACAGAGAGAGAGAGAGGATGACACAGAGAGAGAGAGAGAGGATGACACAGAGATAGAGAGGGTGACAGAGAGAGAGAGAGAGAGGGTGACAGCGAGAGAGAGGGTGACAGAGAGAGAGAGAGAAGGTGACAGAGGGTGAGAGAGACAGAGGGTGAGAGAGACAGAGACAGAGAGAGAGAGGGACAGAAAGGGAGAGGGACAGAGAGGGAGAGGGACAGAGAGGGAGAGGGTGAGAGGGTGAGGGTGAGAGGGGGAGGGAGAGAGGGGGAGGGAGAGGGGGAGACAGACACGGGTACACACACACACACACTGGTACACACACACACACACACACACTGGTACACACACACACACTGGTACACACACACACACACACTGGTACACACACACACACTGGTACACACACACACACACACTGGTACACACACACACACTGGTACACACACACACACTGGTACACACACACACACTGGTACACACACACACACACACACTGGTACACACACACACACTGGTACACACACACACACACACACACACACACACACACACACACACACACACTGGTACACACACACACACTGGTACACACACACACACTGGTACACACACACACACACACTGGTACACACACACACTGGTACACACACACACACTGGTACACACACACACTGGTACACACGTACACTGGTACACTGGTACACTGGTACACACACACACACACACACACACACACACACACACACTGGTACATACACACACACACACACACTGGTACACACACACACTGGTACACACACACACTGGTACACACACACACACACACACACACACACACACACACACACACACGTACACTGGTACACACACTGGTACACACACACACAGACACTGGTACACACACACACACACACAGACACTGGTACACACACACACACACACACAGACTGGAGTACAGAGGCAGCCACGAGCAGGTGGCTCTCCGCCTCCCCCTGCACCCACCCCCGCGCCCATCTCCCGCACCTAGGGGGGGGGGGGGATAGGAGCGCCGGGACACAAAGGTAAACTGCCGCCGCCCCCCCTCCCCCGGAGGGCAGCCACGGGCTCCCGGGGCAGAATGGGGGAACACCGCGCAGCCACCACTGCCAGCCCCCGCGCCCATCTCCCGAACCAAGGGGACGGGGGGGGGGGGGGGAAGGGAGCGCCAGGACAGGGGGCAAAGGATAAAAAACCCACCTCCTATCCCCCCGGGCGGGCAGAGGGGGGGAAACACCGCGCAGAAGAGCCAGGAGCCACGTGTGCTCTGCCGCAGGAAGCGGAAGCCCCGCCCCCAGGCACCCTTCCTTCCATCAATTCCACATGCCGGTCCTTGGTGAAGGATGATGCCGGGGGGCGGGGCTTAATGCCGGGACGCTGGGGATTGGCCAACAAGGTAGGAAACTGCCGGGTGGGGGGGGGGGGAGGGGGTTGGCATTAAAAAAAAAAAAAATACTTACCAGCCGGGCTGCTGCAGTCTCCTCCTCCGCGCCGCCGCAGACTCGCGCACAGCGCACATGCACCGCAGCTTACTCGCGCACAGCGCACCGCAGCTTACTCGCACACAGCGCACCGCAGCTTACTCGCGCACCGCCGGCGACAAAATTTTTTTAAATGGGGACACATTGAGGACAATCCGGGACATTTCCGGTACACACAGAAAATCGGTACAGCTCCCGAAAAACCGGGACTGTACCGGCAAAATGGGGACGGGTGGTCACCCTATGAAGAGGTGAGGGACTCCCTCCTCTCAAACGGAAAAGAAGAGCAAAAAATAGAGTTGGAACATACCTATCATACAGGGATGAGAGAGAGAGACAGAGAATGAGAGAGAGACAGAGAATGAGAGAGAGACAGAGAATGAGAGAGAGACAGAGAATGAGAGAGAGACACAGAGAGAGAGAGACAAAAGTAATGTACTGTATAACCATTATACCGTACCCCCTAGTATTCGTGTAATCATTGTCCCACACCCCCTATTACTCACGCTTTGGCAATACTGAAATGTTCTTTTGTCATGCCAATAAAGCTGATTTGATTTGAGAGACAGAGACACACACAGAGACACAGAGAGAGACAGAGATACAGAGACACACACAGACACACAGAGAGAAACAGAGACACACAGAGAGAGACAGAGACACAGAGAGAGAGACAGAGACACATAGACACACACAGAGACACAGAGACACACAGAGAGAGACAGAGACACACAGAGAGAGACAGAGACACAGAGAGAGAGAGAGAGAGACACGGGCCTATTTAGTAAGCGTCGATAAGGCTGCGTCTATAGTATTTCAGACGGAGGGAAGGCACACGCTGCAATACACTTGCTGAAGTCTGAGCTTTTTTATGGCTTTGCAGGGTATGCTTCGGGCGCGATTTGGGGGCGTGGCAATGAATATTTGGAGGCGTGGCAATAACGTTCCGGCGCGGACGTCACTTCCCTACCTCACATCCCGATCCACCGGCATTTTTTCAGATGCAGCATCTGAAGCACTGTGCAGACAAGAAGAAAAATGCACACAATGCGCACCAGAGATTAAAATATAGTAAATTATTTATTAATAAAACAAGAAATAACCGTGGGGGATCCAACCCCACCTCAGTACATATGCGTCACAGATCCGGGTTCGGTTACAGAGTGACCTGACGTGTCACGACAGGTCACTCTGCGCGTATTCTGACAGGCTGAGACGGCGTTTGCAGGTAGGAATTTATATATACACTATATCTTCATCTCCTTCATAGTAATGACATTAAAAATGACATTAAAAACACATTTATTCACAGAATTAAGTAGTCACTGTGTGGGATTAGTTTAAGATTTATTTATTAGATAATTTATCACTATGATGAGAGAGAACAAGGAGCAGGGCCGGAGCACGGGTTTCATGCGCCCCAGGCAAAACTTAAAATTTGTGCCCCAGTTGTATAAAAAATAATAAGATAAATAAAATAATAAAATAAACAGTGGCGTAGCTATCGGGGCTGCAGGGGGTGCGACCGCACCCCAGCGCGACGCAAAATAAAAATAAAAGGGCGCCAAAATACTGGATAAAAAAAAGAATAATAATTTAAAAAAAAAGATAAATAAATTAGAAATAATAAGAGGAAAAAATAATAATGATTATTAATGCGCCCCTAGGACCTTTGCGCGCTAGGCGACCGCCTAATGGCCGGCCGGCCCTGCGAGGTATGCGGGAGGAAAAGGGGTGAATGGGATAGATATGCAGGGGGATGGGGGAGCAGGTGAGTTATTCACAGGGGCACAAGGGCCCCATCACCCGCATCTCTATATACTGAGTGTGCCCCTGTGTATAACAACGCTGATCTGTGCTGTTCCATCTGATCTCACTGCGCAGTGATCCAGGGACCATCCGATCGCCATTTAATGGGGTCAGGAAGGAATTTTTTTCCCCCATTGCACAGCAGGGGTTATGTTTCGCCTTCCTCTGGATCACAGCAACAAACTGCCCTTTGTGCATGAATTATCAGTGAGATCTTTATACACCCTGCATTGGTCTTCACCCCTTTGCTGCCGGAGGGGCCTGCAGTGCATTGCTCTGCGTGTTACTATATCGCTCTGCAATGTGCTGCAGGCCCCTCCCAGCAAAGAGATTAATTATTTAAATAAAATACTCTCTTTAACCCAACCTATGTGTATTGTCTTTTCTATCCGTTGTATCTATTGCTAACAGCTCAGTGATTCTTCCCCAGGACGCTGCACTAGTGTCACGCTGCCAAGCCCGGGTGTGAGGGAGATTTATAGGGTCACATATACACTTCTGCCAAAACACGAGTGCAAACAGGGAGCCCCTCTGATCTCATATCTTTTATAACACAAAACGGTATCTAAAAAGGTAAAAAGAACATACATGGGATTCTGCTACAAATATCTCTCTAATTACAAACCAATTAGCAAATCATTCAGATTAGAGTCGAGCGAAAAGAAAGGGTTAAGTATCTCATGTACAGTATATGCAGTGCAGGCTGTTCTGCGCATTACATGCAGGGGGCAAAGGTTAGGAGATATAAGTAATGCTGATCTCAGAGCTGACCGGCTGACCTGCTCTACCGGCTGACCGGCTGATCTGCTCTACTGGCTGACCGGCTGACCTGCTCTTCTGGCTGACCGGCTGACCTGCTCTACCGGCTGACCGGCTTCCCTTCTTCCAGCTAACTGACCTGAATTGTGGCCCCTGTATCTCCCAATTAAACGTTTTATTGGCATATTCTTGTTTGACTCGTTCTATACAGACATTTTCTATACATTCATTGTGGGATTTGATAACATCTGTAAGATCTCTCAGAACATCACATTCTGTACGTTTGTGCTGAATATTTTTCCATTCTCAATTTACTTAGGGGCCTATGCAGAGAGCAGCGCTGGAAATAATTGGAATTGGTAATAAATTGTACCTGTAATGGCGTGATTTTATCTCCATATGCAGAAAGGTCAGAGAACTGCATTTAAAATCATGCTTGATTATGGAGAGTTTCAACCGGCGAGATGCGCGCTGGTGAAACATGTTTGAAAAAAAGCGCGTTTTTTTTTTTCTTTTCACTCTCGCCGGTGAGCTCCAGTTTCCTGCCAACTTTTGTTGGCGGAGCTAATTGTAGAATTTCTCTCCATTTTAATGGCGCGAACAGCCGCTAGATGGCGATCGTGCCTTTCTGCATACGGCCCTTTTCAAAACTGGCGAGATTTTGGTTCTCGCCAGCCGTGCGGCGAATTCTACTAAAAAAAAAAAAAAAAAATGGCGCTTTTTACTCAACTCGCCATTTCCAACCTTATTATAGCCATATAGCGCTAAAAAACGCCGAAATTTCCGTTCGCGCTGCTCTCTGCATAGGCCCCTTAATATTAGTTTTTGGCTTCAATTATTTATATCGAGCCCAAAATACCTTTATACAGAATGCTGTTCCCTTTATCCCACAAATGCTGCTTCATTAAAGCCCAGGGGTGGCACTTTGTGCATTCTCAAACTTTTAGGCAACATCCCTAATTTCCAAAAGTGGGATAAAATCTGTGCATATTTAAATGGTTAATTTTTCCATTTTTCCATTGTGACAAAATATCAATTTTCTCACTCAGACTACTAAATCCCTCCCCAAATATATCCGTTTCACATAAAAGTGTGTGCGCGTCTCCTTCCGCCTAACTGGCACGTCGTCCTTACGGGCGCCACTCCATGTAACTCCACGCTGCCCTCCAGTGGCAAAAGAAATAAGATACATTTACTATACTCGTCTGGCAGCTGCTCCCGTATAAGGTGGGTAACTCTGTATTAGGGGTCTTGGTTAGAGTATATTTTATACTTATGTCGGATAGATGAGGAATTAATATTCCTAACGGGTTATTGTGAGAGGCCTTAGATCTTATCCTATATGCACGCAGCCCTCGCCTCTCTGACCTTGAACACGTACTTCAATCTGATTTTTTGAGACGTGAAACTGGATTTCCCAAAACAAACTGATTTTAAACACTGACAAGACTGTAACAATGGTATTTGGGACCAGAGCTAAATTGCTAAAGCTACCAATGACAGAGCTTCAGATAAAAACCAGCTCTAATACCATCCTAGCCCCTGTTACTTGTTTGAAATATCTGGGCATATAGTTCAACTCCCATTTAACATTTGGGTTGCACATTGATACCCTGACATCCAAATCCTATGCCAAACTAGGTGTACTTTACAGGAACAAATCCTCCCTAAGGCCCTCATGCAGTAATCGCCTACAGCGATTCAGTAAGCCCAGAGAAGCTGGCGATTAGAGCAAAAATAACCGGTTTTTTTTTTTGCCGGAAAATAAATAAATAAATAAAATCTGCAGACGCGCGGTGATAAGCCACTTTTCGGCACTGATCGCCAGTTTTTCAAACACGCTCAATTCTATAAGCTCTGATCAGCTTATTGCGGCTGATCGCCACTTTAAAATTGCTGTTTCTTCTCCAAATTGTCCAGCCACAAAAGTAGGCAAGAAGGTGGGGTGAAGCTGCGATGAAAATAAAATGCATGTATCCCGGAGCTGATATCCATTAATATCAGCACCAGAAACCCCCGGCATGAATCCGATGCATAAAAAATGCATTTACAGGCAACTTCATTACCGCCAAGGCAATGAAGGGGTTATACACCCGTGCCAGGCTTATTGTGGGTAGCGGGGGTGGGAGAAGGTGGCATTTGGCCCTGGGTGGGTGTTTAGGCCTTGCCAGGGGGTTGGGGGATGACTTAACCTCTTCTTTAACTTAGCGGTTAATACCGCTAAGGTAATGAAGGGGTTAACCCCTCCCACTACCCCCCCACCCAGTAGGCCTAAACACCCATCCTTGGGGCCAATACCCCGTTCACCCACCCCCGCTACCCACAATAAACACAAATACACATAACAGCCCCACTGGCCACCTCCTAGGTCCCTAATAAACCATTACAATATTCATAAAACCATTATTTTGTTTACACCCAGGATTATTACATGGGATTAGGGCTATGTTATTCAGTGAGGGGTTGTATGTTTGTATTCGTAGGGACAGGCAAGGCCGGAGCCAGATGGGGTTCTCCTGCCTCTGTCCTCCCTGTCTCCTGACCCTTCCTGTAGCCGGACAAAGAAGAAGAAGCAGGCACACGGTCTTACTCAAAGGAGGTTTAACATGCCATAAAGTCCAACGTTTCGGCAGTCAAATACTGCCTTTCTCAAGGTGAAGGCTACCAAACACAAGAAAACAGTCACAATATATACCACCCCCCCTGATACTCACCCCTCCCCATTCTGCCACATAACCAGGATGCTGACGCCCACCTGATGACGCCAGAGCTACCATATGGCGCCCCCTAGTGACGTCAGACGTCTAGGTCTAAATCCCTGGCAATACAGCATAGAGCTGTCTTGGAGGACTGCAGCCACAGCCACACATGGGGGAGTGTTCAGTCTGGGGAGAGGTGTGGCTGTGGCTGCAGTCCTCCAAGGCAGCTCTATGCTGTATTGCCAGGGATTTAGACCTAGACGTCTGACGTCACTAGGGGGCGCCATATGGTAGTTCTGATGTCATCAGGTGGGCGTCAACATCCTGGTTATGTGGCAGAGTGGGGTGAAATAGGACCGGTATCTGTTAGACTTCCATCGCCCTATCTTTTGTATCGCAGCTACTGACAGCCCCGCGCGTGATGCTTCCGTTGCCGCCCCAATCCGGAACGAATGTGTCCCGTATTGTGCCTCGTCGAGGCCCTGGTGTCTTAGGCACATGCGGAAAACCCGCAGGTACTGGAATCTAGATAACGGTACCCCGTCCGCGTGAAGGAGCAGGGGGCCCTGACCGTCTGGCCTGCATGCCAAGTATTCCCTGAGCGTGCTCACTGGGCAAAATTTGGTCCCTGGTAGCCTAGCAAAGATATCCACGCTCCCCTCCCCCGCTGGTCTGTTTTTGACCTTTTCACGTGTAGTTTGACCCACCCTTCCCCTAAGACTATGTCCTCAAACTGCATCCCTCCCTCGCCTTTGCGCGACGCGCACACCAGTTCCCCGGCTCGCAGTGCTGCGAAGAAAGCCAATGCAAACGTCAGCCGGAAAAGTTTCGCCTCGAACCCCGATAGGCACACTCTGTCTGCGGCCTGCATTAAACCCTCTAATATCGCTGGTGTCACTGGCCTTCTGCTGTCATTTGCCGCCGTCCCCTTCGTTAACCACGCTAGGACCCTTTTGATGATAAATGCCTTCGTTGGGTCCCCCTTGCCCTCTAGCTGCAAAAAGAAGGAGACTCCTGTCACTTTTTTCCCTATGGACCCTCCCGATAAACCCCTTGCCCTTAAGTTTAGGACAAATGATAGCAAGGTCCCGACTCCCAATACGTCGAGACCCAATTCCCCTGCCAGACTTTGATAATCGCGCCACGCTGCCGAATAGGCCCGCCACGTACCCGGAGCCAGCGATGATCGTACCAACGAGGTCACTGGGTCGTCGCCAGCACCCAAAGGTCTGCAGGGCATGGACTGCCGATTAGGTCCGCCCCGGGGGCCAGTCTCCGAAACAGCGCCATCTGTAACCGGGATAAGGCATCAGCAATGTTATTCACCACCCCCGGGACATGTCGAGCCTTGAACGCTATGTTCAATTGCAAGCATGCCAGTACGAAACAGCGCAGAAGGGACAGCACCGGCGGGGAGCGTGAGCCGAAATTGTTCACGGCTTCCACTACACCCATGTTGTCTGTCCAAAAAATTACTTGCTTATTCGCGAATAAGTGACCCCACAGGCGCACTGCGACGAGCAAGGGAAATAGTTCCAAGAACGCCAAGTTCTTAATGAGCGGCATCCCCCGCCAGTGGGGAGGCCACCGCTCCGCGCACCATGCCCCACCGAAGTAGGCCCCAAAACCGACTGACCCTGAGGCGTCTGTAAACAACTGCAACTCTGTGTTGTTGGATGGGGGACCTCGCCACAAGGTTCTGCCGTTATAATCCTTTAAAAAACGCAGCCACACCGTCAAGTCCTTTCGGATTTCGGCGGTGATGCGGATGAAGTGGTTGGGTCGTCTCACCCCGACCGTTGCTGCGGAGAGGCGCCTGGCGAAAACCCTCCCAGCCGGCATTACGCGCGCAGCAAATACTAAGTGGCCTAGCAGCGCCTGGAAGTGCCTCAATGATGTTTTCTTGAGAGCTATGAATTCGCGGAGAAGCCTGCTTAGGGCGACCAGCTTCTCCGGAGGGAGCCTGTACTCCATCGCCTCAGAGTCGATTTCTATGCCCAAAAAGGTAAGAGTGGTTGTTGGCCGCACCGTCTTCTCGTCGGCCAAAGGAACGCCGAACTCACGCGCCAGGGCTGAAAATTCGAACAGCCACCTAGCGCATAAGTCCGAACCCCTGGGGCCAACAAAAAGGAAGTCGTCCAAGTAGTGCATGACCCCCGCTGCCTGCACCCTCTTCCGGGCCACCCATTCTAGGAAAGTGCTAAATATCTCGAAATAAAAACAAGAAAGCGCCCCTCCCATTGGTAAGCATAAGTCTATGTAGTACTGACCTTCGAGCATGCAGCCTAGCAAATGAAAGCACTCGGGGTGGACTGGCAAGTGTCTGAAGGCCGATTTGATGTCAGCTTTTGACATTAGAGCCCCTTCTCCCATCCTTTCCACCAGCGCTGCGGCTTGATCGAAGTTCGCGTAAGACACCGAACTCAACTCCCTGTCAATGCCGTCGTTTACCGACGACCCCTCGGGGTAGGATAGGTGTTGTATCAACCTATACTCCCCAGCCTCTTTTTTTGGGGACCACTCCCAATGGGGAAATCCTGAGATTAGGCAGTATATACACACACCATATGCTCCACGCAATGGCCCGAAGCCAAGCATGCAGCATATACACCATATAATCCAAACCCGTCATGTAACCGCGCATGTGGTCTATAAACATTATATTCAGAACCCAGCACGTAACCATGATTGCAGTGTATACCATATAATCCAAATACAGCACGCCACCACCACTGCGGTACCGTATACACCCCTGTAACCCAAATACCGCACATTATAACACTGACTGTAGCATATATACCCGTTATAATCCAATACGGCGCGTAACCTTGAATGCAGTATATCCACTATACCCGCCATGTAACCCACTTAAAGCACATTATAACACTGAATGCAGCATATATACACCTTATACTCCACATGCCGCACGTAACCGTGAATGCAGTATATACTCTATAAACGACTTTATAACCCTGAATGCAGCATATATACACTTTATAATCCACATACAGCACTTACCCTGAATGCGGTATATACACTATGTACGCCATGTAACCCAATTACAGCACATTACAACACTGAATGCAGCATAAATACATAGGGTGACCAGATTTCGAAAATGAAAAACCAGGACACCTTAAAAAATAATTTATTAAACAAATGACATCACGTGACACCCCCCGTTGCCATGACAACAAGACACTCTGATGCCCCTGCAGTGTTAGTGTGTATAGAGGTGGGGGCTTTGCTTGGGCCCTTCAACTCTTACAGCCAGGGCATTATTGGCCAGGAATGCCCAGTTCGGAGGGGATTACTACTTCAAAATGTATTTGATTCGTAACAACATCAAAAAACTCTAATACCAATAACTAACAACCACAGACAATGATAATCTAAACCATCAAATAAAATGTCTACGGCCCTTGTTCAAGCATGTTTGCGGTACTTACCAGATAAATCAGTGCCTGCAATCCACGACTGTATCCGCCTCTCCGAGCGTCTGAAAGCAATCCAGCGTTCCTGGTGTGTGGCTGAAGAGGTGAGGGACTCCCTCCTCTCAAACGGAAAAGAAGAGCAAAAAATAGAGTTGG
>NW_027455461.1:215000-310000 GCF_040206685.1 Ascaphus truei
CTATATCAGCTATATTATTTATTGGTTATACCAGGGGAGCACAAACTTTTGCAGCTCGCCCCCCTGCCTTCCCTCTGTTGGTGCTCGCGCCCCCCCCCCCCCCTTACCTTGATGCGGCGTTACGTGACCTGCAGCGGCATTTGACGAGGGTGACGTCACATGACCCCGCGGCGTAATTTAACACCGCGTTGCCATGGACACGAGTGACGCCGGCAGAGTCAAGGTAAGTAATAGCATTGCAGAGGCCTCACGTGATCCCCCGGCATTTAATTTTAATGCCTCGAGGAAGTGCGCGGGGCCTCTGCAACCGCCTGCGCCAACCCCCCCCCCCGAAAATTCTCCCCCCCCCCACTTTGCGCACCTCTGGGTTATACCATATATATATATATATATATATATATATATATATATATATATATATATATATATATATATATTGTGACAGAAACCAGGGGATGGTAATAAATTCCGTATATAGGGCTCCCAGGATACTAGACAGTTTCTATCCTGTTTGGCCTGGGAGTGCAGCCTTATAATACATACACTCCATCCCACAGTTTGGCAAGCGCTGGAACTGAGGGATGAGAGATCCAGACCAGAGTTTGTCTGCTGCCTGATTTCTGTCACCTGTCATGCTAATTAGGAATCAGGTATGAAAGACTGATTTCCTGTTTGCTCTGGGCTCCCCACAAGAGCCAGGAGGCTGGAAGGCTGCTGAACTACAGAGGGGAGAAGCCTCTTCCCCAAACAGGTTCAATCTTTCTGTTCATTTGTGTAAGACTGCAAAAGTACCGTGTTTTGATGTTGGAAGTGGAAAAGCCACTTCCAACCCTGAGTCAGGGATATCTAAGTTAAGTTATCGCTCAGGTGAGCAGCTTTTGTTTTGATCTGTTTTCTGTTGTATGCACTGTGGCAGTCTCAGTGCCTGGGACTGAATAAACCAGGCATAGCCTGTTTAAAGGAACAGTACGTGACGCCTCATCATTTAACCTACCCTAAAAGACCGTGTTCTAAACAGTCCCGGACAAACGACGGAGCCCCGGAGTAAGCCGTTTGTCACAATATATATATATATATACACACACACACATATACACACACACACACGTGTATGTGTGTATAAAACAGACTATATATATACATATAGTATGATATATATATATACATACTATATGTGTATGTATATATATATATATAAATATATATATATATGTATATATATATATATATATATACGACTATTAAGGTTAAAGATAATGGTGAAATACAGGGTTGCAGACCTGTCTAAGACATGCAAATGAATATACAGGAATATTTACAGTATATATATATATATATATGGCCACCAGAATACCAAGAAGTGATCTCCTTGAATACAAACAGAAGGAGACAAGCGACAGGGTTCCTTTGGTGGTCACATATAACCCACACCTAGGAGACCTACGCAAGATCGCCAGGAAACTACAACCCATCCTCCAGGAAGATACAAGACTGCAACAGGTCTTCCCTGAAGCACCCTTATTATCATACAGACAACCCCATAATCTCAAGAATATTATGGTGAGGAGTAAAGTATTCAGCAGTACAACTGAATGCGGGACAAAACCATGCCAGGACCCAAGATGCAAAACCTGCGCAATGCTCTACACAGCGGACACAATACAAATACCACACAAGAATCGGGAATACAAAATCAGAGGAGGGTTCACCTGTTCCTCCAGCAATGTCGTGTACCTCATCATGTGCATGAAATGCCCAGGGGGCTGCTACTACATAGGTGAGACAGGACAGGGGCTAAACAAGAGAATGAACCTGCATCGCCACAGCATCACACGCGGAACAAGAGACAGTCCTGTTGGCGAACATTTCTCTGACTCTGGCCATAAGATGAACGATCTGAGGGTTGCCATACTCAAAGGTAATCTTAAAACCCCGAAAGAGAGACGGTTGCATGAATACAAATTTATGCAACTGTTCGGGACACTTAGCAGTGGCCTAAACAGAGATCGAAATTTTATGAGTCATTACTGACACTAGCGAACTCTCTTCCCATGAGCGCTAAAGGCCATGTCTGTACATACTGTGCTATATGTATGCACACACAGCTGTCTCTCACACATACTAATACTCCTTATTTTTCCATCCATATACACCAATAGGGACCACATAGTATCCACACACACTTTTACTTGTGCTACAAACTCTCACATTTCCACACCCACCCACACCATTTATATCCCTCTCACTCCACACACACTTTGTGTAGAGCACTGTTTATACTGTGGGCTCTCCATTCATTTTTATTCACACTGATACACATACACACTCTTTCTTCACTTGCTTTCAGTTACCCTTTGACACCTCTAGCCATAAAACACATCCACACCGGGGGAAGGAGAAGCACAGATAACATTCCAAGAGACACTGTTTTTAAGTTATCCTTGCTTCATTCATTGTAACATCGCCGGAAGAAGAGATCAGTGTATCTCGAAAGCTCGCACAAATAAAAGCATTTCGTTAGCCACAGAACGGTATCATCTATTTATTTTTTGATTATTGAAGCTCGGCTAACACAGTACTGATACCTCTACATGTATATATATATATATATATATATATATATATATATATATATATATATATATATATATGTGTTCAAATAACGGGGGGAAAAAAGGGGGGAAGGTGGGGAAAAAAACCTCGCATCTACTTTTGCAATATTAATGCCACCATAAGCCAATAAATAACTTTACATCAGTAAGAATTGGCGGTGCTCACGGGTTGTAAATAGTATGAGTGAAAAGAGAAAAAAGTAACCCGTATGGGAGCACTCAGGTATGCAGATTAACATATAGTATTTTATTTATTTGACACAGTGCAAAAAAGGATAAGTAAACAGTACATGATTAAAAACACTTAAAAAAGGCTAGGACCCCTGTCACGGGTACTACCCATAGACACAAGTGGGCAAAACTAGGGAATGACTCAAATTGTCAACCCTTAACATGAAAATGGATAGTGACTCAAGAAACACTTGGATCGGTCAGAATAAATCACAACAGGTTAATGGGTTCACAGGCACCTATACAAAGCTAAAGATAATACGTACTACACACCAATGAAGTGACTAGTCAAAATATAAATGACAATCTTAAACCATCATGAATCTGCTTGAGCATACAATTATGTAACCAATACCAACAGCACAAATTAATCACTTGAAGGAAAAAGGTGGCATGATGGGATGAAGTCACTAGATGTGTAGAGCAATGAAGTGTGTGAATAGCATGTATGGAAAATTGCCTGATGAACACCTATTAGATAACCTTGTGTGTGTTGTCAGTATCCATAATGAAAAAATAGAGTGTCACAGTCCAGAGATTAGTTGCACCAGTGCTGGGTAGCATAGTTACGTGAACATCTGTCAGGGGTCCTGCCTAGCACCCCCACTCCGACGCGTTTCGTCCAGAGACTTAGACTTGGAGTGGGGGTGCGTCGGAGTGGGGGTGCTAGGCAGGACCCCTGACAGATGTTCACGTAACTATGCTACCCAGCACTGGTGCAACTAATCTCTGGACTGTGACACTCTATTTTTTCATTATGGATACTGACAACACACACAAGGTTATCTAATAGGTGTTCATCAGGCAATTTTCCATACATGCTATTCACACACTTCATTGCTCTACACATCTAGTGACTTCATCCCATCATGCCACCTTTTTCCTTCAAGTGATTTATTTGTGCTGTTGGTATTGGTTACATAATTGTATGCTCAAGCAGATTCATGATGGTTTAAGATTGTCATTTATATTTTGACTAGTCACTTCATTGGTGTGTAGTACGTATTATCTTTAGCTTTGTATAGGTGCCTGTGAACCCATTAACCCGTTGTGATTTATTCTGACCTATCCAAGTGTTTCTTGAGTCACTATCCATTTTCATGTTAAGGGTTGACAATTTGAGTCATTCCCTAGTTTTGCCCACTTGTGTCTATGGGTAGTACCCGTGACAGGGGTCCTAGCCTTTTTTAAGTGTTTTTAATCATGTACTGTTTACTTATCCTTTTTTGCACTGTGTCAAATAAATAAAATACTATATGTTAATCTGCATACCTGAGTGCTCCCATACGGGTTACTTTTTTCTCTTTTTACTCTCTATATATATATATATATATATATATATATATATATTATATATATATATATATATATATATTGCGCGCGCACACACACATATAACGTTTTATCCAACTTTTTCATTTATCATTTGTAGAGAAAATGAACATTGTCGCCAGAAGCGCTATTTTTTCAAAATGTAACATCTCTACTAGTGTAAAATGATACTTCATATAAAGCAGGTTATGGGACCCAGTATAAAATGACTATAATGTCTCTTATCACATCCCAGTATATGGATACTTTCTATTATCACAAGCTGCTAACATGTGACAGGGCTCAGAGTCTGAGCCCAGAATGTGACATACTGAACATTCTCATTCTAAATTTCAAAAAATATTGTGTTGATTTCTGACCTGACTGCCGTGGTTACAGCTCAACCACTCTGTTCTACTGTATGTCACCACTTTCTGCCACAACCAGCTGACGGTGGATCTGCAAGGAGTTCAACGCTCATTGGCATCACATCTGTGGCTTGGTTAACGTATCATTTCTCCAGCTTTTTATTGTATTGTTTTGAAGTAGATTATATTTATTTATTTGAATAGATATTTATTTAGTTTAATAGATATTTATTTAGTTAAATAGATTATATTTGTAAGTTTAATAAGTTATATTTTTTAGTTTAATAAGTTATATTTCTTAGTTTAATAAATTATATTTCTTAGTTTAATAAGATATATTTGTTAGTTTAATAAATTATATTTGTTAGTTAATAGATTATATTTGTTAGCACAGTAGATTATATTTACTAGTATTTAAGTCTCCCCCTCAGTGCCCCATTAGCACCCGTGCGCATATTTCACATCTTTTCGGAGTCGCTTATTTTTTAGACCCTCGGAGCCGAAACCTAAAGGGGTCAGCTAAGAAACTCCGGATCAAGAGGAGCCGCACAGTTTAAAGACAGAACATTTCCAAGGGAGATGGAGACAATTTGGGTAAGATCTGATTAAAGGACAACCTTTGGGGAAGGAAAGGGTGACGCGGGAGTGTAAGAGGGGGGTGAGAGAGCAAGGTGGTGTGTCAGATTGGGGCAGAGCAAGAGAACGCAAAAATGATGGGGATTTGCTGCACACTAAAAAAAACAATTAGTCATACTTTTACCGGTGCCCCTTAGTCTCAGGGAAGACCGGCATTTCGTCCAATGGATACAATATGATTGATGGAAAAGGGCACACGGATTTGAATAAAAAAAGATAATTTATTGTGCCACAGACTACAATGTTTCGGCTGCTGGCCTTTCTTTACTGGCTTTAGTGGGTTTAGCCACTTTACCTGAGAAAGGCCAGCAGGCTGAAATGTTGTTGTCTATGGCAATGCAAGAGAAAACAGGTTGGGGGGGTGGGTTCTCGCAAGGTCGCCGACCCATGGGTGAGTGTCCCCGGTGGCAACTAGTCCTGGACCCCGGGAAAGCTGTCTGTGGCCCATACAAGCTGAGTAACATGTAGAAAGGACACATGTATGTTCAGAATGAGTTAGCATGGTATTTTGAGAGGCATCATAGCAGGTCAGTGCAAGTCAGTGCAGAGCACTGCAAGGTCAGTCAATATGAGGAAGGGTCCGATGGAGGATCCCAGAATATCTCTTAAAGCAGGGGTGCGCAAATCGAGGGGTGCGACATTTTCTTGGGGAGGAGGGAGGAGGGGCTCGGCGCTTACAGTGGCCCCTCGCTCTTCCCCACAGCATTTAAATTAAATGCCGGAAATCGCACGCAAGGCCTCTGTAAGTTCCCTTTCCTTGTCTCCGGCGGCTTCTGGAGACAGCAACGTGGCGTCACATGATGTGGCATTGCCATAGCAACGTGATATCACATGACGTCGTTATATCAGAACGTCGGAGACAAGGTGGGGAGGGTGGAGGGGGGAGCAGGGGAAAAAGGTTGCGCAACCCTGTCTTAAAGCATTGTCTTGCATACAGATCAGAGGCGAAGAATGGATATGGATATCCGATGTGAAGGAGGAAATAATACTGAGATCACTACCGCTAAGACCGATTCGATGGAAGAAGGTGAGTGATGAAATAGCCGTCACTGTGTAACTCTTCCAATTACCTGCAACTTCATGCAAAGAAATAGCAACGCTTGTTTTTAACGCATTAAGCACCTAATGGGGAATTCAACTGCTGAGAGTTTAAGGGAGTTACTCACCAAACTCAGCGACGTTTCTGTGTCTCTGTGATAACTCCCCCAGGACATGCTTGAAAACCAGAGGTAACTCAATGTATTTTTGATAAATAGAAACATGACCTTCTGGGGAGGGGTATATAATGGGTACTGGGCCTGGTGAGGTGGGTATAACGGGTTCTGGGCCTTGTGAGGTGGGTATAACGGGTACTGGGCCTGGGGAGGGGCGTATAGCAGGGTACTGGGCCTTGGGAGGGTTGTATAACTGGGTACTGGGCCTTGGGAGGGTTGTATAACTGGGTACTGAGCCTGGGGAGGTGGGTATAATGGGTATTTGCCCTGTGGAGGGCGGTATAACGTGGTATTGGGGAGGGGGTATAAGTGGCACAGGAGCTCTTGCGATACAGAGTATCACTGTCCCTGGTTACAAACACTTCATGTCTCCTGCAGATCAGGACACGCACGAAGGTGGTGCCCTTTGTGCCACCAGACGACGAGGCGGGCTACGAGGCGGACAACGAGGCATACGATAAAGCGGGCGTCAAGTGGTGCGAAGAGGTGGGCTACAAGGCGGCCGATGAGGCAGACGACGAAGCGGATGTCAAGTCTGGCGACGTGGTGGACGATGGCCTAGGAGAATATGAGAGGTGTGGACGGATCTGCTGCTTCACCTTTTTTAGGCGGAGGAGAAGACCCCGGGAGCAGGTAGCAGAATACGAGAGGTGCGGACAGATCTGCTGTTTCACCTTTTTTAGGCGGAGCAGCAGACCCCGGGAGCAGGTAGCAGAGGAGCCAGGGCGTAGATCCAGGGGTATTCTAGGGGCCATGAGAAGTTGGTTTGACCGCAGGAGAGGCAGATAAGATCAGGAAGGCTGCGGGAGGGGCAGGTACTATAGGGAGATTGGGATATTGGGCGTGAGAGGGTGAGAGAGAACAAGGAGCAGGGCCGGAGCACGGGTTTCATGCGCCCCAGGCGAAACTTAAAATTTGTGCCCCAGTTGTATAAAAAATAATAAGATAAATAAAATAATAAAATAAACAGTGGCGTAGCTATCGGGGCTGCAGGGGGTGCGACCGCACCCCAGCGCGACGCAAAATAAAAATAAAAGGGCGCCAAAATACTGGATAAAAAAAAGAATAATAATTTTAAAAAAAAGATAAATAAATTAGAAATAATAAGAGGAAAAAATAATAATGATTATTAATGCGCCCCTAGGACCTTTGCGCGCTAGGCGACCGCCTAATGGCCGGCCGGCCCTGCGAGGTATGCGGGAGGAAAAGGGGTGAATGGGATAGATATGCAGGGGAATGGGGGAGCAGGTGAGTTATACACAGGGGCACAAGGGCCCCATCACCCGCATCTCTATATACTGAGTGTGCCCCTGTGTATAACAACGCTGATCTGTGCTGTTCCACCTGATCTCACTGCGCAGTGATCCAGGGACCATCCGATCGCCATTTAATGGGGTCAGGAAGGAATTTTTTCCCCCCATTGCACAGCAGGGGTTATGTTTCGCCTTCCTCTGGATCACAGCAACAAACTGCCCTTTGTGCATGAATTATCAGTGAGATCTTTATACACCCTGCATTGGTCTTCACTCCTTTGCTGCCGGAGGGGCCTGCAGTGCATTGCTCTGCGTGTTACTATATCGCTCTGCAATGTGCTGCAGGCCCCTACCAGCAAAGAGATTAATTATTTCAATAAAATACTCTCTTTAATCCAACCTATGTGTAGTGTCTTTTCTATCCGTTGTATCTATTGCTAACAGCTCAGTGATTCTTCCCCAGGTCGCTGCACTAGTGTCACACTGCCAAGCCAGGTGTGAGGGAGATTTATAGGGTCACATATACACTTCTGCCAAAACACGAGTGCAAACAGGAAGCCCCTCTGATCTGTCATATCTTTTATAACACAAAACAGTATCTAAAAAGGTAAAAAGAACATACATGGGATTCTGCTACAAATATCTCTCTAATTACAAACCAATTAGCAAATCATTCAGATTAGAGTCGAGCGAAAAGAAAGGGTTAAGTATCTCATGTACAGTATATGCAGTGTAGGCTGTTCTGCGCATTACATGCAGGGGACAACGTTTAGGGGATATAAGTAATGCTGATCTCAGAGCTGACCGGCTGACCTGCTCTACCGGCTGATCTGCTCTACTGGCTGACCGGCTGACCTGCTCTTCTGGCTGACCGGCTGACCTGCTCTACTGGCTGACAGGCTGACCGGCTCTACCGGCTGACCGGCTTCCCTTCTTCCAGCTAACTGACCTGAATTGTGGCCCCTGTATCTCCCAATTAAACGTTTTATTGGCATATTCTTGTTTGACTCGTTCTATACAGACATTTTCTATACATTCATTGTGGGATTTGATAACATCTGTAAGATCTCTCAGAACATCACATTCTGTACGTTTGTGCTGAATATTTTTCCATTCTCAATTTACTTAGGGGCCTATGCAGAGAGCAGCGCTGGAAATAATTGGAATTGGTAATAAATTGTACCTGTAATGGCGTGATTTTATCTCCATATGCAGAAAGGTCAGAAAACTGCATTTAAAATCATGCTTGATTATGGAGAGTTTCAACCGGCGAGATGCGCGCTGGTGAAACATGTTTGAAAAAAAGGGCGTTTTTTTTTTTTCTTTTCACTCTCGCCGGTGGGCTCCAGTTTCCTGCCAACTTTTGCTGGCGGAGCTAATTGTAGAATTTCTCTCCATTTTAATGGCGCGAACAGCCCCTAGATGGCGATCGTACCTTTCTGCATACGGCCCTTTTCAAAACTGGCGAGATTTTGGTTCTCGCCAGCCGTGCGGCGAGTTCTACTAAAAAAAAATAAAAAAATGGCGCTTTTTACTCAACTCGCCATTTCCAACCTTATTATAGCCATATAGCGCTAAAAAACGCCGAAATTTCCGTTCGCGCTGCTCTCTGCATAGGCCCCTTAATATTAGTTTTTGGCTTCAATTATTTATATCGAGCCCAAAATACCTTTATACAGAATGCTGTTCCCCTTATCCCACAAATGCTGCTTCATTAAAGCCCAGGGGTGGCACTTTGTGCATTCTCAAACTTTTAGGCAACATCCCTAATTTCCAAAAGTGGGATAAAATCTGTGCATATTTAAATGGTTAATTTTTCCATTGTGACAAAATATCAATTTTCTCACTCAGACTCCTAAATCCCTCCCCAAATATATCCGTTTCACATAAAAGTGTGTGCGCTTCTCCTTCCGCCTAACTGGCATGTCGTCCTTACGGGCGCCACTCCTTGCAACTCCACGCTGCCCTCCAGTGGCTAAAGAAATAAGATACATTTACTATACTCGTCTGGCAGCTGCTCCCGTATAAGGTGGGTAACTCTGTATTAGGGGTCTAGGTAGAGTATATTTTATACTTATGTCGGATAGATGAGGAATTTATATTGTGAGTGGCCTTAGATCTTATCCTATATGCACGCAGCCCTCGCCTCTCTGACCTTGAACACATACTTCAATCTGATTTTTTGAGACTTGAAACTGGATTTCCCAAAACAAACTGATTTTAAACACTGACAAGACTGTAACAATGGTATTTGGGACCAGAGCTAAATTGCTAAAGCTACCAATGACAGAGCTTCAGATAAAAACCAGCTCTAATACCATCCTAGCCCCTGTTACTGGTTTGAAATATCTGGGCATATAGTTCAACTCCCATTTAACATTTGGGTTGCACATTGATACCCTGACATCCAAATCCTATGCCAAACTAGGTGTACTTTACAGGAACAAATCCTCCCTAAGGCCCTCATGCAGTAATCGCCTACAGCGATTCAGTAAGCCCAGAGAAGCTGGCGATTAGAGCAAAAATAACCGGTTTTTTTTTTGCCGGAAAATAAATAAATAAATAAAATCGGCAGACGCGCGGTGATAAGCCACTTTTCGGCACTGATCGCCAGTTTTTCAAACACGCTCAATTCTATAAGCCCTGATCAGCTTATTGCGGCTGATCGCCACTTTAAAATTGCTGTTTCTTCTCCAAATTGTCCCGCCACAAAAGTTGGCAAGAAGGTGGGGTGAAGCTGCGATGAAAATAACATGCATGTGTCCCAGAGCTGATATCCATTAATATCAGCACCAGAGACCCCCGGCATGAATCCCATGCATAAAAAATGCATTTACAGGCAACTTCATTACCGCCAAGGCAATGAAGGGGTTATATACCCGTGCCAGGCTTATTGTGGGTAGCGGGGGTGGGAGAAGGTGGTATTTGGCCCTGGGTGGGTGTTTAGGCCTTGCCAGGGGGTTGGGGGATGACTTAACCTCTTCTTTAACTTAGTGGTTAATACCGCTAAGGTAATGAAGGGGTTAACCCCTCCCACTACCCCCCCACCCGGTAGGCCTAAACACCCATCCTTGGGGCCAATACCCCGTTCACCCACCCCCGCTACCCACAATAAACACAAATACACATAACAGCCCCACTGGCCACCTCCTAGGTCCCTAATAAACCATTACAATATTCATAAAACCATTATTTTGTTTACCCCCAGGATTATTACATGGGGTTAGGGCTATGTTATTTAGTGAGGGGTTGTATGTTTGTATTTGTAAGGACAGGCAAGGCCGGAGCCAGATGGGGTTCTCCTGCCTCTGTCCTCCCTGTCTCCTGACCCTTCCTGTAGCCGGACAAAGAAGAAGAAGCAGGCACACGGTCTTACTCAAAGGAGGTTTAATATGCCATAAAGTCCAACGTTTCGGCAGTCAAATACTGCCTTTCTCAAGGTGAAGGCTACCAAACACAAGAAACAGTCACAATATATACCACCCCCCCTGATACTCACCCCTCCCGGCTCTGCCACATAACCAGGATGCTGACGCCCACCTGATGACGTCAGAGCTACCATATGGCGCCCCCTAGTGACGTCAGACGTCTAGGTCTAAATCCCTGGCAATACAGCATAGAGCTGTCTTGGAGGACTGCAGCCACAGCCACACATGGGGGAGTGTTCAGTCTGGGGAGAGGTGTGGCTGTGGCTGCAGTCCTCCAAGACAGCTCTATGCTGTATTGCCAGGGATTTAGACCTAGACGTCTGACGTCACTAGGGGGCGCCATATGGTAGCTCTGATGTCATCAGGTGGGCGTCAACATCCTGGTTATGTGGCAGAGTGGGGTGATATAGGACCGGTATCTGTTAGACTTCCATCGCCCTATCTTTTGTATCGCAGCTACTGACAGCCCCGCGCGTGATGCTTCCGTTGCCGCCCCAATCCGGAACGAATGTGTCCCGTATTGTGCCTCGTCGAGGCCCTGGTGTCTTAGACACATGCGGAAAACCCACAGGTACTGGAATCTAGATAACGGTACCCCGTCCGCGTGAAGGAGCAGGGGGCCCTGACCGTCTGGCCTGCATGCCAAGTATTCCCTGAGCGTGCTCACTGGGCAAAATTTGGTCCCTGGTAGCCCTAGCAAAGATATCCACGCTCCCCTTCCCCGCTGGTCTGTTTTTGACCTTTTCACGTGTAGTTTGACCCACCCTTCCCCTAAGACTATGTCCTCAAACTGCATCCCTCCCTCGCCCTTGCGCGACGAGCACACCAACTCCCCAGCTCGCAGTGCTGCGAAGAAAGCCAATGCAAACGTCAGCCGGAAAAGTTTCGCCTCCAACCCCGATAGGCACACTCTGTCTGTGGCCTGCATTAAACCTTCTAATATCGCTGGTGTCACTGGCCGTCTGCTGTCATTTGTCGCCGTCCCCTTTGTTAACCCCGCTAGGACCCTTTTGATGATAAACGCCTTCGTTGGGTCCCCCTTGCCCTCTAGCTGCAAAAAGAAGGAGACCCCTGTCACTTTTTTCCCTATGGATCCTCCCGATAAACCCCCTGCCCTTAAGTTTAGGACAAATGATAGCAAGGTCCCGACTCCCAATACATCGAGACCCAATTCCCCTGCCAGACTTTGATAATCGCGCCACGCTGCCGAATAGGCCCGCCACGTACCCGGAGCCAGCGATGATCGTACCAACGAGGTCACTTGGTCGTCGCCAGCACCCAAAGGTCTGCAGGGCATGGACTGCCGATTAGGTCCGCCCCGGGGGCCAGTCTCCGAAACAGCGCCATCTGTAACCGGGATAAGGCATCAGCAATGTTATTCACCACCCCCGGGACATGTCGAGCCTTGAACGCTATGTTCAATTGCAAGCATGCCAGTACGAAACAGCGCAGAAGGGACAGCACCGGCGGGGAGCGTGAGCCGAAATTGTTCACGGCTTCCACTACACCCATGTTGTCTGTCCAAAAAATTACTTGCTTATTCGCGAATAAGTGACCCCACAGGCGCACTGCGACGAGCAAGGGAAATAGTTCCAAGAACGCCAAGTTCTTAATGAGCGGCGTCCCCCGCCAGTGGGGAGGCCACCGCTCCGCGCACCATGCCCCACCGAAGTAGGCCCCAAAACCGACTGACCCTGAGGCGTCTGTAAACAACTGCAACTCTGTGTTGTTGGATGGGGGACCTCGCCACAAGGTTCTGCCGTTATAATCCTTTAAAAAACGCAGCCACACCGTCGAGTCCTTTCGGATTTCGGCGGTGATGCGGATGAAGTGGTTGGGTCGTCTCACCCCGACCGTTGCTGCGGAGAGGCGCCTGGCGAAAACCCTCCCAGCCGGCATTACGCGCGCAGCAAATACTAAGTGGCCTAGCAGCGCCTGGAAGTGCCTCAATGATGTTTTCTTGAGAGCTATGAATTCGCGGAGAAGCCTGCTTAGGGCGACCAGCTTCTCCGGAGGGAGCCTGTACTCCATCGCCTCAGAGTCGATATCTACTGCACCGACACACTTTATTCGAGCAAATACCCAGTATGTACCTGGCAGATACCTGGAATGCGCCGCTCCTCACCTCTGACAAGCCCCGTTCCGTTTGCCTTCCCACCCTGGGTTCATGCCTGGCTGACGGGCGGCTGATCTGTTAAATGATAATGATTAGGATTTAATAGGCTGCAATGCTTCGCGTGTCTACCAGATGGCATAAATTCATGAACTGTAATGCAGCATATATATATATACTGTGCAGTATTGCAGCCAGCGGGAATAAAATGCTTCAATCCCTGTCTGGAAAATAACCCAATGCACTCGGGCAGAAAACAGTCACAAACCTCAATACACCCGGGTATACCCGAATTCGTGGGACTAGCCGAGCTCGAATAAAGTGTGTCGCCAGTGTATGCCCAAAAACGTAAGAGTGGTTGTTGGCCGCACCGTCTTCTCGTCGGCCAAAGGAACGCCGAACTCACGCGCCAGGGCTGAAAATTCGAACAGCCACATAGCGCATAAGTCCGAACCCCTGGGGCCAACAAAAAGGAAGTCGTCCAAGTAGTGCATGACCCCCGCTGCCTGCACCCTCTTCCGGGCCACCCATTCTAGGAAGGTGCTAAATGTCTCGAAATAAAAACAAGAAAGCGCCCCTCCCATTGGTAAGCATAAGTCTATGTAGTACTGACCTTCGAGCATGCAGCCTAGCAAATGAAAGCACTCGGGGTGGACTGGCAAGTGTCTGAAGGCCGATTTGATGTCAGCTTTTGACATTAGAGCCCCTTCTACCATCCTTTCCACCAGCGCTGCGGCTTGATCGAAGTTCGCGTAAGACACCGAACACAACTCCCTGTCAATGCCGTCGTTTACCGACGACCCCTCGGGGTAGGATAGGTGTTGTATCAACCTATACTCCCCAGCCTCTTTTTTTGGGGACCACTCCCAATGGGGAAATCCTGAGATTAGGCAAGGGAGGGGACTCGAAGGGGCCAGCCATCCTTCCCAATTGGACTTCCTTCCAGACCTTTTCCCTAGCTACGTCACCGTGTGTCCTGACCAATTTCAAGTTCCGACTAAACTCAGATCCCGCTTGATATTCAAACGGGATCCTAAACCCCTCCTTAAACCCAGCTAAGAGTAGCTGGGCTGCTTCCCTATTGGGATACCTTGCTAGCCACGGTGCCAAATTGGCGACGATTATTGGTGTCGCTGCCCTCGCGTCCAAACTTCCGCCCTTTGCTCCTCCCCCTGCGACCGCCCTTCTTAAAACACTTTGCCTGGGCGTGGCGGCCGCCGCAAAAGGAGCAGATGTGTTGGAAACGGCAGTTGTCGTACGTGCAGTTGGACTGGTTAAACGGCCAACAGACGCCCGAGTTGGTGCGCAGCGACTGGCTAGTCCCTGGTACGTTATTCCGCCATGTCCCCCTACCTCCGGTGCCGCACCCTTGAAAGGAATCTGCCCCGCCCCCAGACACAAACTGCAGATACAGGTTGACGTCCTTGACGTTCCATGGTATCACCACCTCATGGGCCTTTATTGATTGCCTAAAGCACTGGTCATATGTTCACCAACCCGTTCCCCCGTAAGCGTGGTGTGCTTCCTCGATCATGTCGTGATACGTAAAGAGCGAGGCGCACGCCTGGGGATCCTTCTCCCCAATTACTCCAGCCAGGATAACAAATGCCTTAGACCAATTGCGAAAGGTGTGTGGGAAAAGCCTCTTTTCCACATCCACCTTCTTCGCTTCCCCCGTCTTTGAGGACGCGGCCAACGCCTCCCTGTAGCCTGGTAGCAGAGATAATATATCTACGTACTCCCCGGCCCATATCTTGTCCTTCACCTCTTTCAGCAAGTGCAAGCCCACTGAGCTAGGTCTGGATGTATAAGAGACCTTATATGCCGCATCGGGCATCCTCTTATCCTTGGCTAGCTCCTCTGAGGCGGGTGCCGCCTGAGGGAGGGGGAGCATGGAGGATGGTGAGTCCACTAGCCCGGCCTGCCCACCGGCCCCTAGAGGTGTGTTGTTAACCGCCTGCGGGGGAACCGCGGCCACTGCCGCTGCTGGAACTACAGGTGTCGCTACCGCTGGCGCCGCCCCCAATGCTGGCGCTACGACTGTCGCTATAGCTGGAGCTATCGCCGCTGCTGATGCGATTAGCGTTGCTAGAACTGGCGCTGCGCTTATCGCTGGTGTCACTACTGCTGGTGACTCTGCCGGTGCATGAGCATCAACAGCTGCCTCTGGAACCAGCCTTCTTCCTTGCTTCGCGCGTCAGCCTGCAGTTGTATGATTTTGTCTACGAAGTACATTCTGATTGATGCGCTAAGTGTCGCGGGAGTGTGATTTCAATTTGCGTGATTTAACTATGTGTTCCGTCTACTGGGTTTTCTGTGAGTATGGGAAGTATCGAGGGTCGACGGAGGCGGATCCGATCCGGATGAAAACTGAATTGCTACTCGCACGAGGTACCGAAACTGACTGAAAGAAACATGAATTGATATGTTATCATCGATACATGGGACCTCCTGCTAACCGAAGAAGGGGCGTTAGGCCTGCTATTTGCAACCGCCCCTTTACCCCCTTCCCGCATGCATATTTGCTATACCAGCATAGTTTCCTGATCGTGCCCAGTCAGGGAGTGGGATTACCCGCACCATCCCTGGCCATGTGCTGAACAGGAAGTGGGATTACCCACACCAAACCAGAGGCATGCGGCCCTGTGCTGAACAGGGAGTGGGGGGTTACCCGTCCATAGCAGGGCCGTGTGTTAAACAGGAACTGGGATTACCCATACAACCGCAGGGCCGTATATTAAACAGGAAATGGGATTACCCATACGATAGAGGGAGCCAAGTGCTGAACAGGAAGAGGGATTACCCATGCCCTACCAGGGCCTGCGCTGAACAGGAAGTGAAATTAACCCCTACACGCGTTATACCTCTGCCTGCAGCATAACGCACCGTATACCCCACGTCGTCCTGAATGTAGCATGTAACGCTGGACCAATACAGCACATGACCCCCAAAGGCAGTATATACACACACCATATGCTCCACGCAATGGCCCGAAGCCAAGCATGCAGCATATACGCCATATAATCCAAACCCGTCATGTAACCGCGCATGTGGTCTATAAACATTATATTCAGAACCCAGCACGTAACCATGATTGCAGTGTATACCATATAATCCAAATACAGCACGCCACCACCACTGCGGTACCGTATACACCCCTGTAACCCAAATACCGCACATTATAACACTGACTGTAGCATATATACCCGTTATAATCCAATACGGCGCGTAACCTTGAATGCAGTATATCCACTATACCCGCCATGTAACCCACTTAAAGCACATTATAACACTGAATGCAGCATATATACACCTTATACTCCACATGCCGCACGTAACCGTGAATGCAGTATATACTCTATAAACGACCTTATAACCCTGAATGCAGCATATATACACTTTATAATCCACATACAGCACTTACCCTGAATGCGGTATATACACTATGTACGCCATGTAACCCAATTACAGCACATTACAACACTGAATGCAGCATAAATACATAGGGTGACCAGATTTCGAAAATGAAAAACCGGGACACCTTAAAAAATAATTTATTAAACAAATGACATCACGTGACACCCCCGGTTGCCATGACAACAAGACACTCTGATGCCCCTGCAGTGTTAGTGTGTATAGAGGTGGGGGTTTTGCTTGGGCCCTTCAACTCTTACAGCCAGGGCATTATTGGCCAGGAATGCCCAGTTCGGAGGGGATTACTACTTCAAAATGTGTTTGATTCGTAACAACATCAAAAAACTCTAATACCAATAACTAACAACCACAGACAATGATAATCTAAACCAGGGGGGCGCAAACTTTTTTCCCTGCGCCCCCCTGACGGCTGTCCCCTCGCTCCCGCGCCCCCCCCAACCCCAACTTACCCGCGCTCCGGCGTAATGACGTCACGTTGCCATAGCAACGTGACGTCACATGACCTCGCAGCGTCATTTTGACGCCGCGTTGCCATGGCGCCGTAGGGAGGAAGCCGCCGGAGCCACGGTAAGTTAGGTTTACAGAGGCCCTGCAGCTCCCCCGGCACTTAATTTAAGTGCCTTCGGGAAGCGCGCGGGGCCTCTGTAAACCCCGCGCCCCCCGTCGGCAGTGTCGCGCCCCCCCTGGGGGTCGCGCCCCACAGTTTGCGCACCGCTGATCTAAATCATCAAATAAAATGTCTACGGCCCTTGTTCAAGCATGTTTGCGGTACTTACCAGATAAATCAGTGCCTGCAATCCACGACTGTATCCGCCTCTCCGAGTGTCTGAAAGCAATCCAGCGTTCCTGGTGTGTGGCTGAAGAGGTGAGGGACTCCCTCCTCTGAAACGGAAAAGAAGAGCAAAAAATAGAGTTGGAACATACCTATCATACAGGGATGAGAGAGAGAGACAGAGAATGAGAGAGAGACAGAGAATGAGAGAGAGACAGAGAATGAGAGAGAGAGACAGAGAATGAGAGACACAGAGAGAGAGAGAGAGACACAAAAGTAATGTACTGTATAACAATTATATCGTACCCCCTAGTATTCGTGTAATCATTGTCCTACACCCCCTATAACTCACGCTTTGGCAATACTGAAATGTTCTTTTGACATGCCAATCAAGCTGATTTGATTTGAGAGACAGAGACACAGAGACACAGAGACACAGAGAGAGACAGAGATACAGAGACACACAGAGAGAGACAAAGATACAGAGACACACACAGAGACACACAGAGAGAAACAGAGACACACAGAGAGAGACAGAGACACAGAGAGAGACACAGAGACACACACAGAGACACAGAGACACACAGAGAGAGACAGAGACACACAGAGAGAGACAGAGACACAGAGAGAGAGAGAGAGAGACACACAGAGAGAGAGAGACACAGAGACACACAGAGAGACACAGAGACACACAGAGAGAGACAGAGACACACAGAGAGAGACAGAGACACACAGAGAGAGACAGAGACACAGAGAGAGAGAGAGAGAGACACGGGCCTATTTAGTAAGCGTTGATAAGGCTGCGTCTATAGTATTTCAGATGGAGGGAAGGCGCACACGCTGCAATACACTTGCTGAAGCCTGAGCTTTTTTATGGCTTTGCAGGGTATGCTTCGGGCGCGATTTGGGGGCGTGGCAATGAATATTTGGAGGCGTGGCAATAACGTTCCGGCGCGGACGTCACTTCCCTACCTCACATCCCGATCCACCGGCATTTTTTCAGATGCAGCATCTGAAGCACTGTGCAGACAAGAAGAAAAATGCACACAATGCGCACCAGAGATTAAAATATAGTAAATTATTTATTAATAAAACAAGAAATAACCGTGGGGGATCCAACCCCACCTCAGTACATATGCGTCACAGAGTTTGTGAGTTTGTTATTTTTATCTTGTCCAGGAAATGAAATTGTTAAACCAAATTTACACATGGAGCGGGCGCTTTCTCTTGTTTTTTTTGTTTAGATATCTATCGAGGAGGTGGTTGTTTCCCTGAAGAGAGCTGCCAGGGCTCCAGAGGACGCCCGAATTGGATCCTTTTATGATTGAGTTATAACATAGCTATTAGAGCTAGGTTTCTGGACTTTTATTGTGTTTAGGCATAGTGTTTATTATTATTTTATTACAGCTACTTTTTAGTAATTGCACTGTTATTAATTCTGGCCACTATTTCTGACTGCCATTATAATCTCTCTCTAGCGACAACCAGATTGCTATATCAGCTATATTATTTATTGGTTATACCAGGGGAGCACAAACTTTTGCAGCTCGCACCCCTGACTTCCCTCTGTTGGTGCTCGCGCCCCCCCCCCCCCCTTACCTTGATACGGCGTTACGTGACCTGCAGCGGCATTTGACGAGGGTGACGTCACATGACCCCGCGGTGTAATTTAACACCGCGTTGCCATGGACACGAGTGACACCCGCAGAGTCAAGGTAAGTAATAGCATTGCAGAGGCCTCACGTGATCCCCCGGCATTTAATTTTAATGCCTCGAGGAAGTGCGCGGGGCCTCTGCAACCGCCCGCGCCACCCCCCCCCCCCGAAAAATCTCCCCCCCCCCCTTTGCGCACCTCTGGGTTATACCATATATATATATATATATATATATATATATATACACACACACACACATATAAACACACACACGTGTATGTGTGTATAAAACAGACTATATATATACATATAGTATGATATATATATATACATACTATATGTGTATGTATATAAATATATAAATATATAAATATATATATATATATACGACTATTAAGGTTAAAGATAATGGTGAAAGACAGGGTTGCAGACCTGTCTAAGACATGCAAATGAATATACAGGAATATTTACAATATATATATATATATATTTACAATATATATATATATATATATATATATATATATATATATATATATATATATATTGCGCGCGCACACACACATATAACGTTTTATCCAACTTTTTCATTTATCATTTGTAGAGAAAATGAACATTGTCGCCAGAAGCGCTATTTTTTCAAAATGTAACATCTCTACTAGTGTAAAATGATACTTCATATAAAGCAGGTTATGGGACCCAGTATAAAATGACTATAATGTCTCTTATCACATCCCAGTATATGGATACTTTCTATTATCACAAGCTGCTAACATGTGACAGGGCTCAGTGTCTGAGCCCAGAATGTGACATACTGAACATTCTCATTCTAAATTTCAAAAAATATTGTGTTGATTTCTGACCTGACTGCCGTGGTTACAGCTCAACCACTCTGTTCTACTGCATGTCACCACTTTCTGCCACAACCAGCTGACGGTGGATCTGCAAGGAGTTCAACGCTCATTGGCATCACATCTGTGGCTTGGTTAACGTATCATTTCTCCAGCTTTTTATTGTATTGTTTTGAAGTAGATTATATTTATTTAGTTGAATAGATATTTATTTAGTTTAATAGATATTTATTTAGTTAAATAGATTATATTTGTAAGTTTAATAAGTTATATTTCTTAGTTTAATAAGTTATATTTCTTAGTTTAATAAATTATATTTCTTAGTTTAATAAGATATATTTGTTAGTTTAATAAGTTATATTTCTTAGTTTAATAAATTATATTTCTTAGTTTAATAAGTTATATTTCTTAGTTTAATAAATTATATTTCTTAGTTTAATAAGTTATATTTCTTAGTTTAATAAGTTATATTTGTTAGTTAATAGATTATATTTGTTAGCACAGTAGATTATATTTACTAGTATTTAAGTCTCCCCCTCAGTGCCCCATTAGGACCCGTGTGCATATTTCACATCTTTTCGGAGTCGCTTATTTTTTAGACCCTCGGAGCCGAAACCTAAAGGGGTCAGCTAAGAAAGTTCGGATCAAGAGGAGCCGCACAGTTTAAAGACAGAACATTTCCAAGGGAGATGGAGACAATTTGGGTAAGATCTGATTAAAGGACAACCTTTGGGGAAGGAAAGGGTGACGCGGGAGTGTAAGAGGGGGGTGAGAGAGCAAGGTGGTGTGTCAGATTGGGGCAGAGCAAGAGAACGCAAAAATGATGGGGATTTGCTGCACACCAAAAAAAACAATTAGTCATACTTTTACCGGTGCCCCTTAGTCTCAGGGAAGACCGGCATTTCGTCCAATGTATACAATATGATTGATGGAAAAGGGCACACGGATTTGAATAAAAAAAGATAATTTATTGTGCCACAG
The DNA here is from genome assembly GCF_040206685.1 of Ascaphus truei. Classification (NCBI taxonomy): domain Eukaryota; kingdom Metazoa; phylum Chordata; class Amphibia; order Anura; family Ascaphidae; genus Ascaphus; species Ascaphus truei. The sequence continues at coordinate 235,861 of NW_027455461.1, forward strand.
ACTACAATGTTTCGGCTGCTGGCCTTTCTTTGCTGGATTTAGTGGGTTTAGCCACTTTACCGAGAAAGGCAGCAGGCTGAAATGTTGTTGTCTATGGCAATGCAAGAGAAAACAGGTTGGGGGGGTGGGTTCTCGCAAGGTCGCCGACCCATGGGTGAGTGTCCCCGGTGGCAACTAGTCCTGGACCCCGGGAAAGCTGTTTGTGGCCCATACAAGCTGAGTAACATGTAGAAAGGACACATGTATGTTCAGAATGAGTTAGCATGGTATTTTGAGAGGCATCATAGCAGGTCAGTGCAAGTCAGTGCAGAGCACTGCAAGGTCAGTCAATATGAGGAAGGGTCCGATGGAGGAGTTGGAGGGTCCCAGAATATCTCTTAAAGCAAGGGTGTGCAAATCGAGGGGTGCAACATTTTCTTGGGGAGGAGGGGCTCGGCGCTTACAGTGGCCCCTCGCTCTTCCCCACAGCATTTAAATTAAATGCCGGAAATCGCGCGCAAGGCCTCTGTAAGTTCCCTTTCCTTGTCTCCGGCGGCTTCTGGAGACAGCAACGTGGCGTCACATGATGTGGCATTACCATAGCAACGTGATATCACATGACGTCGTTACATCAGAACGTCGGAGACAAGGTGGGGAGGGTGGAGGGGGGAGCAGGGGAAAAAGGTTGCGCAACCCTGTCTTAAAGCATTGTCTTGCATACAGATCAGAGGCGAAGAATGGATATGGATATCCGATGTGAAGGAGGAAATAATACTGAGATCACTACCGCTAAGACCGATTCGATGGAAGAAGGTGAGTGATGAAATAGCCGTCACTGTGTAGCTCTTCCAATTACCTGCAACTTCATGCAAAGAAATAGCAACGCTTGTTTTTAACGCATTAAGCGCCTAATGGGGAATTCAACTGCTGAGAGTTTAAGGGAGTTACTCACCAAACTCAGCGACGTTTCTGTGTCTCTGTGATAACTCCCCCAGGACATGCTTGAAAACCAGAGGTAACTCAATGTATTTTTGATAAATAGAAAGATGACCTTCTGGGGAGGGGTATATAATGGGTACTGGGCCTGGTGAGGTGGGTATAACGGGTTCTGGGCCTGGTGAGGTGGGTATAACGGGTACTGGGCCTGGGGAGGGGCATATAGCAGGGTACTGGGCCTTGGGAGGGTTGTAAAACTGGGTACTGGGCCTTGGGAGGGTTGTATAACTGGGTACTAAGCCTGGGGAGGTGGGTATAACGGGTATTTGCCCTGTGGAGGGCGGTATAACGTGGTATTGGGGAGGGGGTATAAGTGGCACAGGAGCTCTTGCGATACAGAGTATCACTGTCCCTGGTTACAAACACTTCATGTCTCCTGCAGATCAGGACACGCACGAAGGTGGTGCCCTTTGTGCCACCAGATGACGAGGCGGGCTACGAGGCGGACGACGAGGCATACGATAAAGCGGGCGTCAAGTGGTGCGAAGAGGTGGGCTACAAGGCGGCCGATGAGGCAGACGACGAAGCGGATGTCAAGTCTGGCGACGTGGTGGACGATGGCCTAGGAGAATACGAGCGGTGTGGACGGATCTGCTGCTTCACCTTTTTTAGGCGGAGGAGAAGACCCCGGGAGCAGGTAGCAGAATACGAGAGGTGCGGACAGATCTGCTGCTTCACCTTTTTTAGGCGGAGCAGCAGACCCCGGGAGCAGGTAGCAGAGGAGCCAGGGCGTAGATCCAGGGGTATTCTAGGGGCCCTGAGAAGTTGGTTTGACCGCAGGAGAGGCAGATAAGATCAGGAAGGCTGCGGGAGGGGCAGGTACTAGAGGGAGATTGGGATATTGGGCGTGAGAGGGTGAGAGAGAACAAGGAGCAGGGCCGGAGCACGGGTTTCATGCGCCCCAGGCGAAACTTAAAATTTGTGCCCCAGTTGTATAAAAAATAATAAGATAAATAAAATAATAAAATAAACAGTGGCGTAGCTATCGGGGCTGCAGGGGGTGCGACCGCACCCCAGCGCGACGCAAAATAAAAATAAAAGGGCGCCAAAATACTGGATAAAAAAAAGAATAATAATTTTTAAAAAAAGATAAATAAATTAGAAATAATAAGAGGAAAAAATAATAATGATTATTAATGCGCCCCTAGGACCTTTGCGCGCTAGGCGACCGCCTAATGGCCGGCCGGCCCTGCGAGGTATGCGGGAGGAAAAGGGGTGAATGGGATAGATATGCAGGGGGATGGGGGAGCAGGTGAGTTATACACAGGGGCACAAGGGCCCCATCACCTGCATCTCTATATACTGAGTGTGCCCCTGTGTATAACAACGCTGATCTGTGCTGTTCCATCTGATCTCACTGTGCAGTGATCCAGGGACCATCCGATCGCCATTTAATGGGGTCAGGAAGGAATTTTTTTCCCCCATTGCACAGCAGGGGTTATGTTTCGCCTTCCTCTGGATCACAGCAACAAACTGCCCTTTGTGCATGAATTATCAGTGAGATCTTTATACACCCTGCATTGGTCTTCACCCCTTTGCTGCCGGAGGGGCCTGCAGTGCATTGCTCTGCGTGTTACTATATCGCTCTGCAATGTGCTGCAGGCCCCTCCCAGCAAAGAGATTAATTATTTAAATAAAATACTCTCTTTAATCCAACCTATGTGTAGTGTCTTTTCTATCCGTTGTATCTATTGCTAACAGCTCAGTGATTCTTCCCCAGGTCGCTGCACTAGTGTCACACTGCCAAGCCGGGTGTGATGGAGATTTATAGGGTCACATATACACTTCTGCCAAAACACGAGTGCAAACAGGAACCCCTCTGATCTGTCATATCTTTTATAACACAAAACGGTATCTAAAAAGGTAAAAAGAACATACATGGGATTCTGCTACAAATATCTCTCTAATTACAAACCAATTAGCAAATCATTCAGATTAGAGTCGAGCGAAAAGAAAGGGTTAAGTATCTCATGTACAGTATATGCAGTGTAGGCTGTTCTGCGCATTACATGCAGGGGACAACGTTTAGGGGATATAAGTAATGCTGATCTCAGAGCTGACCGGCTCTACCGGCTGACCTGCTCTACCGGCTGATCTGCTCTACTGGCTGACCGGCTGACCTGCTCTTCTGGCTGACCGGCTGACCTGCTCTACTGGCTGACAGGCTGACCGGCTCTACCGGCTGACCGGCTTCCCTTCTTCCAGCTAACTGACCTGAATTGTGGCCCCTGTATCTCCCAATTAAACGTTTTATTGGCATATACTTGTTTGATTCGTTCTATACAGACATTTTCTATACATTCATTGTGGGATTTGATAACATCTGTAAGATCTCTCAGAACATCACATTCTGTACGTTTGTGCTGAATATTTTTCCATTCTCAATTTACTTAGGGGCCTATGCAGAGAGCAGCGCTGGAAATAATGGGAATTGGTAATAAATTGTACCTGTAATGGCGTGATTTTATCTCCATATGCAGAAAGGTCAGAAAACTGCATTTAAAATCATGCTTGATTATGGAGAGTTTCAACCGGCGAGATGCGCGCTGGTGAAACATGTTGTAAAAAAAGCGCGTTTTTTTTTTTCTTTTCACTCTCGCCGGTGAGCTCCAGTTTCCTGCCAACTTTTGTTGGCGGAGCTAATTGTAGAATTTCTCTCCATTTTAATGGCGCGAACAGCCCCTAGATGGCGATCGTACCTTTCTGCATACGGCCCTTTTCAAAACTGGCGAGATTTTGGTTCTCGCCAGCCGTGCGGCGAGTTCTACTAAAATAAAAAAAAAAATGGCGCTTTTTACTCAACTCGCCATTTCCAACCTTATTATAGCCATATAGCGCTAAAAAACGCCGAAATTTCCGTTCGCGCTGCTCTCTGCATAGGCCCCTTAATATTAGTTTTTGGCTTCAATTATTTATATCGAGCCCAAAATACCTTTATACAGAATGCTGTTCCCTTTATCCCACAAATGCTGCTTCATTAAAGCCCAGGGGTGGCACTTTGTGCATTCTCAAACTTTTAGGCAACATCCCTAATTTCCAAAAGTGGGATAAAATCTGTGCATATTTAAATGGTTAATTTTTCCATTTTTCCATTGTGACAAAATATAAATTTTCTCACTCAGACTCCTAAATCCCTCCCCAAATATATCCGTTTCACATAAAAGTGTGTGCGCGTCTCCTTCCGCCTAACTGGCACGTCGTCCTTACGGGCGCCACTCCATGTAACTCCACGCTGCCCTCCAGTGGCAAAAGAAATAAGATACATTTACTATACTCGTCTGGCAGCTGCTCCCGTATAAGGTGGGTAACTCTGTATTAGGGGTCTTGGTTAGAGTATATTTTATACTTATGTCGGATAGATGAGGAATTAATATTCCTAACGGGTTATTGTGAGAGGCCTTAGATCTTATCCTATATGCACGCAGCCCTCGCCTCTCTGACCTTGAACACGTACTTCAATCTGATTTTTTGAGACTTGAAACTGGATTTCCCAAAACAAACTGATTTTAAACACTGACAAGACTGTAACAATGGTATTTGGGACCAGAGCTAAATTGCTAAAGCTACCAATGACAGAGCTTCAGATAAAAACCAACTCTAATACCATCCTAGCCCCTGTTACTGGTTTGAAATATCTGGGCATATAGTTCAACTCCCATTTAACATTTGGGTTGCACATTGATACCCTGACATCCAAATCCTATGCCAAACTAGGTGTACTTTACAGGAACAAATCCTCCCTAAGGCCCTCATGCAGTAATCGCCTACAGCGATTCAGTAAGCCCAGAGAACCTGGCGATTAGAGCAAAAATAACCGTTTTTTGTTTTGCCGGAAAATAAATAAATAAATAAAATCTGCAGACGCGCGGTGATAAGCCACTTTTCGGCACTGATCGCCAGTTTTTCAAACACGCTCAATTCTATAAGCCCTGATCAGCTTATTGCGGCTGATCGCCACTTTAAAATTGCTGTTTCTTCTCCAAATTGTCCCGCCACAAAAGTTGGCAAGAAGGTGGGGTGAAGCTGCGATGAAAATAACATGCATGTGTCCCAGAGCTGATATCCATTAATATCAGCACCAGAGACCCCCGGCATGAATCCCATGCATAAAAAATGCATTTACAGGCAACTTCATTACCGCCAAGGCAATGAAGGGGTTATACACCCGTGCCAGGCTTATTGTGGGTAGCGGGGGTGGCAGAAGGTGGTATTTGGCCCTGGCTGGGTGTTTAGGCCTTGCCAGGGGGTTGGGGGATGACTTAACCTCTTCTTTAACTTAGCGGTTAATACCGCTAAGGTAATGAAGGGGTTAACCCCTCCCACTACCCCCCCACCCGGTAGGCCTAAACACCCATCCTTGGGGCCAATACCCCGTTCACCCACCCCCGCTACCCACAATAAACACAAATACACATAACAGCCCCACTGGCCACCTCCTAGGTCCCTATTAAACCATTACAATATTCATAAAACCATTATTTTGTTTACACCCAGGATTATTACATGGGGTTAGGGCTATGTTATTCAGTGAGGGGTTGTATGTTTGTATTCGTAGGGACAGGCAAGGCCGGAGCCAGATGGGGTTCTCCTGCCTCTGTCCTCCCTGTCTCCTGACCCTTCCTGTAGCCGGACAAAGAAGAAGAAGCAGGCACACGGTCTTACTCAAAGGAGGTTTAATATGCCATAAAGTCCAACGTTTCGGCAGTCAAGGTGAAAGCTACAAACACAAGAAACAGTCACAATATATACCACCCCCCTGATACTCACCCCTCCCGGCTCTGCCACATAACCAGGATGCTGACGCCCACCTGATGACGTCAGAGCTACCATATGGCGCGCCCTAGTGACGTCAGACGTCTAGGTCTAAATCCCTGGCAATACAGCATAGAGCTGTCTTGGAGGACTGCAGCCACAGCCACACATGGGGGAGTGTTCAGTCTGGGGAGAGGTGTGGCTGTGGCTGCAGTCCTCCAAGGCAGCTCTATGCTGTATTGCCAGGGATTTAGACCTAGACGTCTGACGTCACTAGGGGGCGCCATATGGTAGCTCTGATGTCATCAGGTGGGCGTCAGCATCCTGGTTATGTGGCAGAGTGGGGTGGGGTTGCATCCCTTGTTTTTATGACTTTCTAATAAAGATAGATTTCTGCCAGACCTGCCTCTTCTCTGGATCATGGTGCGCTGCACTTTCTCTAGGGTATGGGAGACTGCCTGACGGGTGGCTGGGTTATGGGAGACTGCCTGACACTTTTATGGGAGACTGCTGACACTTGGGTGGGTGGGTGGGTTATGGGAGTCTGCCTGACACTTGGGTGGGTGGGAGACTGTCTGACACTTGGGTTGACTGCCTGACACTTTGACTGCCTGACACTTAGACTGCCTGACACTTGGGTGGGTGGGTGGGAGACTGCCTGACACTTGGGTGGGTGGGTGGGAGACTGCCTGACACTTGGGTGGGTGGGTGGGAGACTGCCTGACACTTGGGTGGGTGGGTGGGAGACTGCCTGACACTTGGGTGGGTGGGTGGGAGACTGCCTGACACTTGGGTGGGTGGGAGACTGCCTTAAACTTGGGGGGGTGGGTGGGAGACTGCCTGACACTTGGTGGGTGACTGCCTGACACTTGGGTTGACTGCCTGACACGTGGGTGGGTGACTGACTGCCTGACACGTGGGTGGGTGACTGACTGCCTGACACTTGGGTGGGTGGGAGGGAGACTGCCTGACACTTGGGTGGGTGGGAGGGCGACTGCCTGACACTTGGGTGGGTGGGAGACTGCCTGAAACTTGGGGGGGTGGGTGGTAGACTGCCTGACACTTGGTGGGTGACTGCCTGACACTTGGGTTGACTGCCTGACACGTGGGTGGGTGACTGACTGCCTGACACTTGGGTGGGTGACTGACTGCCTGACACTTGGGTGGGTGGGAGGGAGACTGCCTGACTCTTGGGTGGGTGGGAGGGAGACTGCCTGACACTTGGGTGGGTGGGAGACTGCCTGACACTTGGGTGGGTGGGAGACTGCCTGAAACTTGGGGGGGTGGGTGGGAGACTGCCTGACACTTGGGTGGGTGACTGCCTGACACTTGGGTTGACTGCCTGACACGTGGGTGGGTGACTGACTGCCTGACACGTGGGTGGGTGACTGACTGACTGACACGTGGGTGGGTGACTGACTGACACGTTAGACTGCCTGGCACGTGGGTGGGTGGGTGACTGACTGCCTGACATATGGGTGGGTGACTGACTGACACGTGGGTGACTGACTGACACGTGGGTGAGTGGGTGAGTGGGTTGGTGTCTGTATACATTCTGTCACTGATACACACAGACACTGGGAGGGGGCAGTCACACACACACTGGGGGGGCAGTCACACACAAACACAGAATGGGAGGGGGGCAGACACACACACACAGAATGGGAGGGGGGCAGACACACAAACACACAGAATGGGAGGGGGGCAGACACACACACACACAGAATGGGAGGGGGGCAGACACACACACACAGAATGGGAGGGGGGCAGACACACACACACAGAGAATGGGAGGGGGGCAGACACACACACACACACAGACTTGGAGGGGGCACTTACACACACTGGGAGAGGGGCATCACACAGTGGCAGGGGGCAGACAGACACACACACAGACTGGGAGGGGGCAGTCACACATACACACAGACTGGGAGGGGGGCAGTCAAACATACACTGGGAGGGGGGCAGTCACACACACACAGACTGGGAGAGGGGCAGTCACACACACACAGACTGGGAGGGGGAGGGCAGTCACACACACAAACAGACTGGGAGGGGGAGGGCAGTCACACACACAAACAGACTGGGAGGGGGGACAGTCACACACACACACTGGGAGGGGGCAGTCACACATACACACAGACTGGGAGCGGGGCAGTCAAACATACACTGGGAGGGGGGGCAGTCACACACACACAGACTGGGAGAGGGGCAGTCACACACACACAGACTGGGAGGGGGAGGGCAGTCACACACACAAACAGACTGGGAGGGGGGGCAGTCACACACACATAGACTGGGAGGGGGGGCAGTGACACACACACAGACTGGGAGGGGGGTAGACACACACACACACACTGGGAGGGGGGCAGTCACACACACACTGGGAGGGAGGGGCAGTCACACACACACAGACTGGGAGGGGGCAGTCACACACACACACACACACACACACACACACTGGGTGCGGGGGCAGTCACACACACACTGGGAGGGGGGCAGTCACACACCCACACTGGGTGGGGGGCAGTCACACACCCACACTGGGTGGGGGGGCAGTCACACACACACTGGGAGGGGAGGCAGTCACACACACTGGGAGGGGGGCAGTCACACACACTGGGAGGGGGGGCAGTCACACACACACTGGGAGGGGGCAGTCACACACACACTGGGAGGGGGGGCAGTCATACACACACTGGGAGGGGGGGCAGTCATACACACACTGGGAGGGGGGCAGTCACACACACTGGGAGGGGGGCAGTCACACACACTGGGAGGGGGGCAGTCACACACACACACACAGACTGGGAGGGGAGGCAGTCACCCACACAGACTGGGAGGCGGGCAGTCATACCCACACACACTGGGAGGTGGGGCAGTCACACTTGCACAGACTGGGAGGGGGGCAGTCATACACACACACACAGACTGGGAGGGGGGCAGACACACACACACAGACTGGGAAGGGGGCAGTCACACACACACAGGCGACATGGGGCTTACCTGTAGTGCCACTGTAGGGAGCCAGAAGTAGTGAGGCTTTTTTCCAGTCTGCCGGCAGTTTCAGTTGCCAGCTGTGAGCCTTCCTTCTGGTGAAAACACACACACACACACACACACACACACACACACACACACACACACACACACACACACACACAAACACACACACTACATCCGTCCCTGATACTAAGCCCCGCCCCCGGCATATCCTAACCTCCAACCAATCCCCTGCTTCTACTCTAAAGCCCCGCCCCCGGCATCCTGCTATTGGGGAAAAAAAAAAATACGGCCGCCGCATCCTCCACACGCTGCCGCCTCCGCGCACCGCCGCATCCTCCTCACGCTGCCGCCTCCGCGCACCGCCGCATCCTCCTCATGCTGCCGCCTCCGCGCACCGCCGCCGACTCGCGCTCGGTACCAGTCACCAGGGGCAAAACCCGGGACATTTCCGGGACGGACTGTCAACCGGGACAGCACAGAAAAAAACGGGACTGTGCCGGCAAAACCGGGACGAATGGTCACTCTATAAATACACCTTATACTCCACATGCAGCACGTAACCGTGAATGCAGTATATACTCTATATACGCCATGTACCCCAATTACGACACCTTATAACCCTGCGTGCAGCAAATGTACACCTTATAATCCACATACCGCACTTAACCCTGACTGCGGTATATACACTATACCCGCCATGTAACCCAATTACAGCACATTACAACACTGAATGCAGCATAAATACACCTTATACTCCACATGCAGCACGTAACCGTGAATGCAGTATATACACTATATACGCTATGTAACCCAGTTACACTACATTGTAACGGCGAATGCAGCACCTATACACACCCTATCGTACAGAACGTAACTACGAGTGCAGTATACACACTATATACACCATGTCACCCCATTAAAGCCCATTGTAACTTCGGATGCGGTATATACACACCCCCTATAATCCAAATACAATATACGCCATGTAACCCAATTACAGCCAATTGTACCTCAAATGCAGCTCGTATGCCTTATAACCCGAATACAACGCATTATAACCATACCCCGAATACAACGCATTATAACCATACCCCGAATACAACGCATTATAACCATACCCCGAATACAACGCATTATAACCACACTGAGGTGTATACACTTTATTCCCCACATACAGCCCGCTGTCACTACGAATGCGGTATGCAGCGATACCCACGGCCATTCTAGCATTGATCATAACTTTATCCAATGTTGAAAGAAATCAATTACAGCACATTATACCACTGCCATGTAACCCCACTGAGTGTCCCGTGCTCCAACCCCGGGGGGGGGGGGGGGGTTGGGGGATACCCACGGCCATTCTGTTGGGGGAACCGTCGTGGCAAAAAAACATGGGGGGTTGTTGTGCCTCTCCTCGTCCTCCCTCTGGCCCCCCCCTCCCCAGCCGCAGAGGCTGATGGAGGGCGAGCCACGTGGCAAGGGAATCCCCCCTGGCTATTCCCTGGTACCGGCAAGGGGATCCCCCCGTTCCCCGGAGGCCCCCCCTCCCCGCCCGCCAGCTACCAAGGCTGATGGAGGGAGAGCCACGCGGTAAGGGGGGTCCCCACTAGCTATCCCTTGGTCCGGCAGGCGGATCCCCCCCTTCGCCGGAGGCCCCCCCCTCCCCGCCCGCCGAGCAGGCCAGCCACGGAGGCTGAGGGAGGGAGAGCCGCGCGGTAGGGGGATCCCCCGTGGCAGCACTCCCCGGCTGCCTCGCAACTATCCCCTGGACAGCCATAGCGGAGGCGGAGGGGGGGGATGCTGCGATCGGGCCCAAAGGGAGACTACAAACTCACCTGGAGGAGAGGAGAGGACACTAAACTTCGCAGCAGACCGGGAGCAGAATGGAAGATTCAGCTCCCGGCTGCCTCTTTTGTACTGACCTAGGCCTGCCCCCCCCCCCCCCAGGGGGGGCCGCGATGGCGGCCCAGAGATCCCAGGGAGGTGAGGGGGGAGGGGGCTTGCCCCCTGGTCATGGGCTTCCCTTGCCTAATTGGCTGGAGGGATTGCTTCTGCAGGGGGCCAAGCTTTATATATTATGTGTATAGACTCTACCGCGCTGGGAGTCCGTCCCCGGACCTGATAATCAGCCCTTCCCCGCTCACCATTTGTCCCGGCACTTAGCTGCTCCCAGCCCTTTGTCACGACCCAGCATTTCTCTGCAGACAACGCAGCTAAGTGAATTACTGTGCCTGCATGCAAAGAAATGCTAAAACACACATTACATTACTGGCTGCCTTTCTAAGGCCGTGTTCGGGGTGGCTGCTACGCGACGCGTGCGTGCGCACGTCCGTCGCAATTTTAGATTGTTTGGTGGGAGTGTTCAAACTGAAAACTCCACCGGCGGTAAAGTGCAGCGTTGACGCCGCTGTAACCAGAAATGATATTTGGGGCTGCAGTCGCATCACGTGAGCTGGTTCAGCGAACCAGCTCCGTGACACGTTCCCCCCGCCAAGCCCCCAAATGCCGCGACCCGACTCCTGCAGCCTGAACACAGATCACCAGGCTGCAGGAGCACGCGGGGGAGGTGCGCGTGGACGCACGCTGCCGCAGCAGCCACGCTGAACTCAGCCTTACTGTATGGGGAAAAGGCTACACTCTAACATGGGGCATAAAGTGCTTTTCTACATATATATAGCCTGGCCTTCGGCATCTATTGCTAATTCTGGGCCTTTCCTCTGTCAGTCCTGTTAGAACAGGCAGTGGAAAGGTTAATTCCTTCAGTTAGCCTGTTTGCATTTCAGCTCTGAGTATAGTAGCAATATTCAGGGGCAGGCCTAAGCAACCTTTGAGCATGTTAATCCAAAGGGTGGATATGGGTTGGAACACCCCCTGATGTGTGTGAGCCAATCGGAATCCAGCTTTGAGTTGTAATGATTCAAAGCTAGAGACACTCCCGGAGGGGGAGGAAAGGGGAGCGGAGGAGGGGGGGGGAAAGGGGAGCGGAGGAGGGGGGGGGAAAGGGGAGCGGAGGAGGGGGGGGGGAAAGGGGAGCGGAGGAGGGGGGGGAAAGGGGAGCGGAGGAGGGGGGGGAAAGGGGAGCGGAGGAGGGGGGGAAAGGGGAGCGGAGGAGGGGGGGAAAGGGGAGCGGAGGGGGTGGTGGAAAGGGGAGCGGGGGGGGAAAGGGGAGAAAGGGGAGCGGGAGGGGGGAGAAAGGGGAGCGGGAGGGGGGAGAAAGGGGAGGGGGGAGAAAGGGGAGCGGGAGGGGGGAGAAAGGGGAGCGGGAGGGGGGAGAAAGGGGAGCGGGGGGGGAAAAGGGGGGGGAGAAAGGGGAGGCGGGGGGAGAAAGGGGAGGGGGGGGGGAGAAAGGGGAGGGGGGGAGAAAGGGGAGGGGGGGGGATCGACACACTGCTTGGACAGTTAAGGCAGGTGTCATTACGTCCCTCATAACGCACACACAAAAAACGTCTGCTACAGCCGTGTATAACGCGGGGGAACTCTTCCCTAACTCCTCCTGTTGTCACCCTTCAAATCCCGGCACCAAACTTGGGCGCAAAGACCTTGCAACAATTTGCCTCGCTACATCACCCCCTTGGCCTAATAAACATGCTATAACTATTAGTTCACAATAGCCCAAGGAAGGGGGGTTACATTTGTTGGGCGATCTGATTGAAAAACACAAAGCCCCCCCCCCCCGATCCCCGTGACTCGCGGCTCGCCCCCCCCCCCCCTCAGTTCCCCGTGACTCGCGGCTCGCCCCCCCCCCCCCGTTCCCCGTGACTCGCGTCCCCCCCCGTTTCCCGTGACTCGCGGCTCGCCCCCCCCGTTCCCCATGACTCGCCCCCCCCCCCCCGTTCCCCGTGACTCGCGCTCCCCCCCGCCGGCACCCACTTGTCCCCCGATGTGCCGTCCGGCTGAGTGAGGCGTGCAGCCGGCGGCAGGAAGCACCCTGTGTGGGCCTGTGTGGGCCTAAGGCGCGAGGCTGCGCGCCTGAAATGGGAGAGTTACTGGCGCCATAAGCTGAGCGGGACGCGCAGTTACTTACCTGAGGGGGAGGTAGCGCCGGGGAGGTAAGGAAGCGGCTGGGGTAGGAGGGCCGCGCTTCCCCTCCGTCTGGAGCCGGTGCAGGGCGGCGCACGTGATGGGGGGGGGTGGACAGAGGCGGGGGTGGTGTGTGTGTGTGTGTGTCCTGTCTGTATATGTGTATGTGTCCTGTCTGTCTATCTGTGTCCTGTCTGTGTATCTCAGTGTGTGTGTGTGTATCTGTGTGTGTCTCAGTGTGTGTGTATCTCAGTGTGTGTGTGTGTGTCTCAGTGTGTGTGTATCTCAGTGTGTGTGTGTGTGTGTGTGTGTGTGTATCTGTATGTGTCTCAGTGTGTGTGTATCTTTGTGTGTGTCTCAGTGTCCTGCCTGTGTGTGTCTCCGTGTCCTGCCTGTGTGTGTCTCCGTGTGTGTGTGTATCTCTGTGTGAGTGTATGTGTGTGTCCGGCCAATGAGAGGTGTGCGGGGGCGGGCCAAGGGAGCCAATGGGATTGCCGCTAGGGACACAGGGGACACAGGGAGACACATACAGACACGGCCACAGAACACTTTCACAAATAGATAGATAGATAGATAGATATACACACACTATTAAGGTTATGGTGGGTAAAAAAGTGACAAAAACCCTCCACAGTAAAGCATAAAGCAACTGTAAATATTACTGTATGTTCATTTGCATGTCTTAGACAGGTCTGCAACCCTGTCTTTCCCCATTGTCACCCAGCATACAGCGCTTCCACTGCAGCAAGGGATTCTGGGAAATGACATGCAAATGAGCACTCAGTGCCACCTTTTGTCTCAAGCTCGTATTACACAAGCCAATCCTCAAGCCAATGCACACTGTTTTAAACACAGCTTTTAGACAGAGGCTGGGATGAGATGCAAAGCCATTAAACCCACTCACAGACATGTTTCAACCTTTTTTTTTTTTTACTTTTTTATTCAACAACTTTTTTAAATTTACAGACTTTTTTGGAAACCAAAAAAACACACCATAGTGACAACAGTCACCCAACATTAGAAAGACACCAAAACATAATATATTTACATTTTCTTCCTTCATCCTTCAGATATATACAAACACAAAGATAAACTTTTCAGAAGGGAAAAAAAAAACATAACTTTACGAAAAAACCCTATAACCAAAACATCATACAAAGATAAGAACCATATACTTCAAGATTCTTTCATTTAAAAACAAAAACCCTTTCTCTATTCTCAAGTGATGCGATCATCTGTTTTAATTATTTCTCCATACGTTCCAAAGCTCTCTAACTGGAATCCAGACCTCACACTTTTTTCATACCCGTCCCTTGCCTCTTTCACATCCCAATATCTCCGCCCAAATCCCCTCGCAAGTTGATTGTGCAAAACCTCTTCCTTTGTAAGCCCTACTTCATCCTTTCCCTGGGTGCTCCTCCCCTTACTATCTCCCGCAGAATTTGCCTCTTTTGCCTGTACAATCCCTTTTTTGCCTGCCTTTTCTTCACTTTCGTTCCCACTTACTCCACTTACACTTCTCTGTATTTTAGTTCCCTCCACGCTTATCTGACTTTTTTGTGAGGACGAGCTGTTGCTCTCGCTACTCTCTTTCTCCCTCACCTCTCCCCTAGCCTCTTTTATTTTAACCCACTGTACATGCTCCTTTTTTAATTCTTCATATTGCTCTTTTGTCAGATGTTTTCTTTGGTACATCATTTTTTCCAATCTTTCTATTATCTGTTCCTCACTACTCCCCCCATGCTGCTTCCGGAAAATACCCACCCAAAACAGAACATCTCCCACTGCGTTCTCAAATTGTTCCATTTTCTCTTTTAGGGTTACCTTCCCTGATACTTTTTTAACTTTACCCTCTACACCCTTCTCTCTAGGCTCCACTTTACTCTGGCAATCCTTATCATCCTTTGTTTCTATCCCTTGCGAAGACTCGTTTTTGCTTCCACTAACAACAAACCCTTTACACTTACTCTTTCCCTCTTTACCTTTTCCACTCGCACCACCAGGGCCTGCCTTCTCCTCAGTTTCTTGCGCTTCCCTATCTAACTTCTTATTTTCCTCTTTTCCTTTACTTACGGTCTGTTCCTCTTCCCCACTCCCGTCAATACTGGACAAATCCAGCGCACAAAACTTTGACTTCGTCACCTTATCTTGCCGTAGCTCACTCTTCCCCTCCCCATCAACTGTACAAACATCATTGTCACTTTGTAAACTTCGTTTTTGCGCCCCTTTCTTGGGTCCGCTCGTGTCCATTATTTCCACTTCCACCTCCCCCTCTATTGGGCCACTTGCTAGCATTTCTTCTCTTCTTAAATCCTCCTCATACATTGCTGTTATAGCCGGATCAAGCCCTCCCTCTTGGGAACTCTCCATCTCACAAATTCCCAGACCCTCAACTGTCTCTTCCTCTTCTTCTAGCACAATGCCCCCTTTTGCTGCCTGGGCATATGTCCTTTTAGTGCACTGCCGTGCCAAGTGTCCTTCCTCTCCGCAAAGATGGCATCTCTTAGGGACTCCACAGTTGGCTGCAGTATGTCCCTCTTCCCCACAATTACGGCACACAATTCCCGTTTTCCTGCAACCCTCCCTCCTTTGTATGTCCATAAGTGTGGCAATGCCTGCAATATAGAGGCTGTCCCGAGTACAACAAAAATCCTCTGTCTCCTCTGATATTGAACATGGCTGGTGCGTGTGTTACTCCTCCCACACATGATGGATCCCGTCTGAACCGCACCCAGAAACGTCTCTTCCCGTTGTACATGCCATATGGGTTTTTAAGTTCTTCACCTCCTCTGATCATTTCACAATACCGTTTCAAAAAAGTCACAATCTCCTCTTTCCTTGCATACGGATTGTACATGTGAATTACAAGTGGTCTCTCCTCCAGCATAAAACTTGGAATTACCTTGATGCCATGTAAGATCGGGTCACCAGACTTCTCCTTGCACTTTTCAAAAGTGCACCAAACATCCGCTTCTTGATGACAGGTCAGGTCATAAATCCCCTGTGCAGGGAAATCCTGAAGGCAGAAGATCCTCTCAGTGTCCAGACCGATCAATTGCTTCAGCACCTTCTCCACTATCCACAGCAGGTTCACTCGACTTCTCTCGGTCTCCTCGATCAGGAACCGAATGGAATTGCGCATTCCAGCTTGTGACGTCATCTCTGCTCTCTCAAGCTCAGGTGCGGCACCCCAAAAGCAGCAAGGGACTTTAGCCAGTAAAGGCGATGTCCCAGGGCAAAGGTGCCGGCCCCTCACTTCCGCATCCGCTCGCTCAGAACCGCTCGCTCAGGATCACTCCTCTTAGCTCGAGATGGCGTGCCCCCCCAAAAGCAGCAGGAGTCTTTAGTCCCCGAAGGGACGATGACTCAAGGCCAAGGGGACACAGGCTCAGCTACACAGCTGTTTCGACCTTAATGGGTCTCATCAGTGTGGGGTTGGTCTTAATGGCAAAGCAGGTTTGAGACTAGACTAGGTAATCACCACTACTATTAAGGTTATGGTGGGTAAAAAAGTGACAAAAACCCTCCACAGTAAAGCATAAAGCAACTGTAAATATTACTGTATGTTCATTTGCATGTAAAGGTAATCCCAAGTTTTATGCTGGAGGAGAGACCACTTGTACTTCACATGTACACTCCGTATGCAAGGAAAGAGGAGATTGTGTGTTTTTTGAAACGGTATTGTGAAATGATTAGAGGAGGTGAAGAACTAAAAAATCCGTATGGCATGTTCAACGGGAAGAGACGTTTCTGGGTACGGTTCAGACGGGATCCATCATGTGTGGGAGGAGTTACACACCCACCGGCCATGTTCAATAGTAGAGGAGACAGAGGATTTTTGTTTTACCCGGGACAGCCTCTATATTGCAGGCATTGCCACACTTATGGACATACAAAGGAGGGTTGCACGAAAACGGGAATTGTGTGCCGTAATTGCGGGGAAGAGGGACATACTGCAGCCAACTGTGGTGTCCCTAAGAGATGCCATCTTTGCGGAGAGGAAGGACACTTGGCACGGCAGTGCACTAAAAGGACATATGCCCAGACAGCTAAAGGGGACAGTGTGCTAGAAGAAGAGGAAGAGACAGTTGAGGGTCAGGGAATTTTTGAGATGGAGAGTTCCCAAGAGGGAGGGCTTGATCCGGCTATAACAGCAATGTATGAGGAGGATTTAAGAAGAGAAGAAAGGGTAGAAAGTGGCCCAATAGAGGGTTTGGCGGGTTCTATAAGTGATATCGTGGAGAAAAAAGAGGAAGATTTCTTCCTGGACTCCTTGGCCCAGAAACTGGAGGTGGGGGGAGGGGAGGAGACGGGAACAGTGCATCAGAAAGATGCGGGGGAGGGGGAAATACGGTCATTGAGTGTGGTGGAACCTAGCTGGGCAGAAAGTATGGAGTTTCAAGATGCACAGAGGGGGAGGGAAGGTCCCCAAGATGTCTTGGAGGAGGAAATGGAAATAGGAGGGAAAAAAGCTCAAAAGCGTAAAAATCTGCAAGGGATAGAAACAAAGGAAGATAAGGATAGCCAGAGTAAAGGGGAGCCTAGAGAGGAAGGTGTAGAGGGTAAAGTTGTAAAAGTATCAGGGAAAGTAACCCTAAAAGTGAAGATGGAACATTTTGAAGACGCAGTGGGAGATGTTCTGTTTTGGGTTGGTATTTTTCGGAAGCAGCATGGGGGGAGTAGTGAGGAACAGATAATAGAAAGATTAGAAAAACTGATGTACCAAAGAAAACAGCTGACAAAAGAGCAGTATGAAGAATTAAAAAAGGAGCATGTACAGTGGGTTAAAATAAAAGAGGCTAGGGGAGAGGTGAGGGAGAAGGAGAGAAGTGAGGGCAATAGCTCGTCCTCACAAAGCCAGATAAGCGTGGAGGGAACTAAAATACAGAGAAGTGTAAGTGGAGTAAGTGGGAATGAAAGTGATGGAAAGGCAGGCCAACAGAGTGGGGTTGAAGGGGGAGAGATTAGGGAAAGTAAAGGGGGAAAAGGAGAAAAGGCAGGCCTTAGTGGAAGAACAAAAGTAAGTTATGAAAGCGAGAGAGAAAGGAAGGCGAGGGAGTGGCATGTAAAAGAGGTGATAAATAATATAAATAAAGAGGCAGGTGACTTAGGGTTAAATGTTTCAAAAACGGAATGGCTGAAAGTACAGTTCCCAAAAGCAGAGGTGTCTAAAGAGGAAGTAAGAAAATTAGGAATACAATGTAGTACGTATCATATCCGTGAGGCGTTAGAGAAATTGCTGGGACACGTGAAGTAATTAGATGCAATGTTAAATGTCCTGTGGAAAGTACGAAAAGTCGCGAGTAGAAATGGGAAGTAACCATATTTTTTTGTATTGAGTGTGTTTGGTAGTAGATGCACAGATGATGCCTTGGAATGTGTTGTTTTGTTTGGCTTTTTAGAATGGTTTTGTGCCTTTGGGTTGGTTTTTGTCTTGGCAATATAAGGATTGTATAGTGATGTTTTCGGTTTATTATTTTCTGTAAAATGATACTAAATGGTTGTTAATATGTGAACCGTAAAAAAAAAAAAAAAAAAAATGTCTGTGAGTGGGTTTAATGGCTTTGCATCTCATCCCAGCCTCTGTCTAAAAGCTGTGTTTAAAACAGCATGCATTGGCTTGAGGATTGGCTTGTGTAATACGAGCTTGAGACAAAAGGTGGCACTGAGTGCTCATTTGCATGTCATTTCCCAGAATCCCTTGCTGCAGTGGAAGCGCTGTATGCTGGGTGACAATGGGGAAAGACAGGGTTGCAGACCTGTCTAAGACATGCAAATGAACATACAGTAATATTTACAGTTGCTATATATATATACATATATGTACCCCTCAGTTTTATACAGTCATGGTGTTCATCATGTGTGGGACGCAGAGCCCAGAACCTAATGTCATGTTAGCATCAGAAAGTCACAGTAATAACTCAGCACTCACCCATGTAACACCTTCTCTGGTAGCTCTCTGTCTGTGTCTCTATCTACCTTTCTGTCTCCTGCATGACCAGGGAGGCTGCGAGGGACCCCCTCCCCCTCCGAACCGGTACCCACATATAACAGACGAGTAATGACAGACTCAGTTTGGAGGTATAAAAGGCCGCGGCTTTGTTTATTAACAATCATAATACTGGAGTAAGCGCTAGTCCAAGCCAGAGTGGGGTCAGAGGGTCAGCCAGGCCTTGGCCTGCTGCCCCCGTACCCGGCCGACCCCTAAAGAGCCGGCCGTTGTCGCGAGTGGGTTCCCGGGTGTCACGTTAGCTTGACCCCGCCCAATCGCTCCTACCCCCGGGCGACGCCCGCCCCGAGCCCATCTGGCAAGGACAAGCACTTACCCCCGAACTGCCGCCACTCACGGCTCTATTTAAACCTCCTTAAATTAGACCGTGCCGCCAACCCCGCAAGGACCCTCTCCAGCCCCTCCTGCAAATCGTTATTGAACAAGTCCGCCCCTATCTCGGATAAGTGTGTGCCGTCGGCCCGGAACAGGCCGGTTGACTTGTAGTCAAACTCGTGATGGGTGATCTGCCATCCCCCACACTGCATCACAAACTTCCCCACCATCTTGTTCAGTTTGACCCGCGGTCGGTCGATGGCCCCTCCACACTCTCCTGCACAATATGTCCGACCAAACGATCTGTACTTCTGGCCAACTGGTGAGTATGAGGGCCAGGTCGTGTTTTATTGAATTAACCAGCTTGAAGTAGCGTCGAGCGGCCAGGTCGTTGCCCCCGACGTGGAGGAGCAAGATCTGCGGCGCCCTCCTATCCCTGCCCATCACCATTAGCCGCGGGAGCAACTGAGCCCACCGCAGCCCCCAACCTCCCCCCCATACCACATTTGCCTCCTCCGTTCGCAACCCGAGGTTAGCCCCGCATGGGCGTTTGACAGCCCGCTTCTCTGCCCAGTGTATAAGCGAGTCTCCGATTATCCAAGTGGGTGCGGCGTCTGTGAAGGTATAAAGAGGATGAGGGGGTTTATCCAAGCACGCTAAATCCCAGATAATGCGGGCCTGATATAGGACCGGTATCTGTTAGACTTCCATCGCCCTATCTTTTGTATCGCAGCTACTGACAGCCCCGCGCGTGATGCCTCCGTTGCCGCCCCAATCCGGAACGAATGTGTCCCGTATTGTGCCTCTTCGAGGCCCTGGTGTCTTAGGCACATGCGGAAAACCCGCATGTACTGGAATCTAGATAACGGTACCCCGTCTGCGTGAAGGAGCAGGGGACCCTGACCGTCTGGCCTGCATGCCAAGTATTCCCTGAGCGTGCTCACTGGGCAAAATTTAGTCCCTGGTAGCCCTAGCAAAGATATCCACGCTCCCCTCCCCCGCTGGTCTGTTTTTGACCTTTTCACGTGTAGTTTGACCCACCCTTCCCCTAAGACTATGTCCTCAAACTGCATCCCTCCCTCGCCCTTGCGCGACGCGCACACCAACTCCCCAGCTCGCAGTGCTGCGAAGAAAGCCAATGCAAACGTCAGCCGGAAAAGTTTCGCCTCGAACCCCGATAGGCACACTCTGTCTGTGGCCTGCATTAAACCTTCTAATATCGCTGGTGTCACTGGCCGTCTGCTGTCATTTGTCGCCGTCCCCTTTGTTAAACCCGCTAGGACCCTTTTGATGATAAACGCCTTCGTTGGGTCCCCCTTGCCCTCTAGCTGCAAAAAGAAGGAGACTCCTGTCACTTTTTTCCCTATGGATCCTCCCGCTAAAACCCTTGCCCTTAAGTTTAGGACAAATGATAGCAAGGTCCCGACTCCCAATACGTCGAGACCCAATTCCCCTGCCAGACTTTGATAATCGCGCCACGCTGCCGAATAGGCCCGCCACGTACCCGGAGCCAGCGATGATCGTACCAACGAGGTCACTGGGTCGTCGCCAGCACCCAAAGGTCTGCAGGGCATGGACTGCCGATTAGGTCCGCCCCGGGGGCCAGTCTCCGAAACAGCGCCATCTGTAACCGGGATAAGGCATCAGCAATGTTATTCGCCACCCCCGGGACATGTCGAGCCTTGAACGCTATGTTCAATTGCAAGCATGCCAGTACGAAACAGCGCAGAAGGGACAGCACCGGCGGGGAGCGTGAGCCGAAATTGTTCACGGCTTCCACTACACCCATGTTGTCTGTCCAAAAAATTACTTGCTTATTCGCGAATAAGTGACCCCACAGGCGCACTGCGACGAGCAAGGGAAATAGTTCCAAGAACGCCAAGTTCTTAATGAGCGGCGTCCCCCGCCAGTGGGGAGGCCACCGCTCCGCGCACCATGCCCCACCGAAGTAGGCCCCAAAACCGACTGACCCTGAGGCGTCTGTAAACAACTGCAACTCTGTGTTGTTGGATGGGGGACCTCGCCACAAGGTTCTGCCATTATAATCCTTTAAAAAACGCAGCCACACCGTCAAGTCCTTTCGGATTTCGGCGGTGATGCGGATGAAGTGGTTGGGTCGTCTCACCCCGACCGTTGCTGCGGAGAGGCGCCTGGCGAAAACCCTCCCGGCCGGCATTACGCGCGCAGCAAATACTAAGTGGCCTAGCAGCGCCTGGAAGTGCCTCAATGATGTTTTCTTGAGAGCTATGAATTCGCGGAGAAGCCTGCTTAGGGCGACCAGCTTCTCCGGAGGGAGCCTGTACTCCATCGCCTCAGAGTCGATTTCTATGCCCAAAAAGGTAAGAGTGGTTGTTGGCCGCACCGTCTTCTCGTCGGCCAAAGGAACGCCGAACTCACGCGCCAGGGCTGAAAATTCGAACAGCCACCTAGCGCATAAGTCCGAACCCCTGGGGCCAACAAAAAGGAAGTCGTCCAAGTAGTGCATGACCCCCGCTGCCTGCACCCTCTTCCGGGCCACCCATTCTAGGAAGGTGCTAAATGTCTCGAAATAAAAACAAGAAAGCGCCCCTCCCATTGGTAAGCATAAGTCTATGTAGTACTGACCTTCGAGCATGCAGCCTAGCAAATGAAAGCACTCGGGGTGGACTGGCAAGTGTCTGAAGGCCGATTTGATGTCAGCTTTTGACATTAGAGCCCCTTCTCCCATCCTTTCCACCAGCGCTGCGGCTTGATCGAAGTTCGCGTAAGACACCGAACACAACTCCCTGTCAATGCCGTCGTTTACCGACGACCCCTCGGGGTAGGATAGGTGTTGTATCAACCTATACTCCCCAGCCTCTTTTTTTGGGGACCACTCCCAATGGGGAAATCCTGAGATTAGGCAAGGGAGGGGACTCGAAGGGGCCAGCCATCCTTCCCAATTGGACTTCCTTCCAGACCTTTTCCCTAGCTACGTCACCGTGTGTCCTGACCGATTTCAAGTTCCGACTAAACTCAGATCCCGCTTGATATTCAAACGGGATCCTAAACCCCTCCTTAAACCCAGCTAAGAGTAGCTGGGCTGCTTCCCTATTGGGATACCTTGCTAGCCACGGTGCCAAATTGGCGACGATTATTGGTGTCGCTACCCTCGCGTCCAAACTTCCGCCCTTCGCTCCTCCCCCTGCGACCGCCCTTCTTAAAACACTTTGCCTGGGCGTGGCGGCCGCCGCAAAAGGAGCAGATGTGTTGGAAACGGCAGTTGTCGTACGTGCAGTTGGACTGGTTAAACGGCCAACAGACGCCCGAGTTGGTGCGCAGCGACTGGCTAGTCCCTGGTACGTTATTCCGCCATGTCCCCCTACCTCCGGTGCCGCTCCCTCGAAAGGAATCTGCCCCGCCCCCAGACACAAACTGCAAATAAAGGTTGACGTCCTTGACGTTCCATGGTATCACCACCTCTTGGGCCTTTATTGATTGCCTAAAGCACTGGTCATATGTCCACCAACCCGTTCCCCCGTAAGCGTGGTGTGCTTCCTCGATCATGTCGTGATACGTAAAGAGCGAGGCGCACGCCTGGGGATCCTTCTCCCCAATTACTCCAGCCAGGATAACAAATGCCTTAGACCAATTGCGAAAGGTGTGTGGGAAAAGCCTCTTTTCCACATCCACCTTCTTCGCTTCCCCCGTCTTTGAGGACGCGGCCAACGCCTGCCTCCCTGTAGCCTGGTAGCAGAGATAATATATCTACGTACTCCCCGGCCCATATCTTGTCCTTCACCTCTTTCAGCAAGTGCAAGCCCACTGAGCTAGGTCTGGATGTATAAGAGACCTTATATGCCGCATCGGGCATCCTCTTATCCTTGGCTAGCTCCTCTGAGGCGGGTGCCGCCTGAGGGAGGGGGAGCGTGGAGGATGGTGAGTCCACTAGCCTGGCCAGCCCACCGGCCCCTAGAGGTGTGTTGTTAACCGCCTGCGGGGGAACCGCGGCCACTGCCGCTGCTGGAACTACAGGTGTCGCTACCGCTGGTGCCGCCCCCAATGCTGGCGCTACGACTGTCGCTATAGCTGTAGCTATCGCCGCTGCTGATGCGATTAGCGTTGCTAGAACTGGCGCTGCGCTTATCGCTGGTGTCACTACTGCTGGTGACTCTGCCGGTGCATGAGCATCAACAGCTGACTCTGGAACCAACCTTCTTCCTTGCTTCGCGCGTCAGCCTGCAGTTGTATGATTTTGTCTACGAAGTACATTCTGATTGATGCGCTAAGTGTCGCGGGAGTGTCATTTCAATTTGCGTGATTTAACTATGTGTTCCGTCTACTGAGTTTTTCTGTGAGTATGGGAAGTATCGAGGGCCGACGGAGGCGGATCCGATCCGGATGAAAACTGAATTGCTACTCGCACGAGGTACCGAAACTGACTGAAAGAAACATGAATTGATATGTTATCATCGATACATGGGACCTCCTGCTAACCGAAGAAGGGGGGTTAGGCCTGCTATTTGCAACCGCCCCTTTACCCCCTTCCCGCATGCATATTTGCTATACCAGCATATTTTCCTGATCGTGCCCAGTCAGGGAGTGGGATTACCCGCACCATCCCTGGCCATGCGCTGAACAGGAAGTGGGATTACCCACACCAAACCAGAGGCATGCGGCCCTGTGCTGAACAGAGAGTGGGGGGTTACCCGTCCATAGCAGGGCCATGTGCTGAACAGGAAGTGGGGTTACCCATACAACCGCAGGGCCGTATATTAAACAGGAAATGGGATTACCCATACGATAGAGGGAGCCAAGTGCTGAACAGGAAGAGGGATTACCCATGCCCTACCATGGCCTGCGCTGAACAGGAAGTGAAATTAACCCCTACACGCGTTATACCTCTGCCTGCAGCATAACGCACCGTATACCCCATGTCGTCCTGAATGTAGCATGTAACGCTGGACCAATACAGCACATGACCCCCAAAGGCAGTATATACATACCCCTATGCTCCACGCAATGGCCCGAAGCCAAGCATGCAGCATATACGCCATATAATCCAAACCCGTCATGTAACCGCGCATGTGGTCTATAAACATTATATTCAGAACCCAGCACGTAACCGTGATCGCAGTGTATGCCATATAATCAAAATACGGCACGCCACCACGCCTGCGGTACCGTATACACCCCTGTAACCCAAATACCGCACATTATAACACTGACTGTAGCATATATACCCGTTATAATCCAATACGGCGCGTAACCTTGAATGCAGTATATCCACTATACCCGCCATGTAACCCACTTAAAGCACATTATAACACTGAATGCAGCATATATACACCTTATACTCCACATGCCGCACGTAACCGTGAATGCAGTATATACTCTATAAACGACCTTATAACCCTGAATGCAGCATATATACACTTTATAATCCACATACAGCACTTACCCTGAATGCGGTATATACACTATGTACGCCATGTAACCCAATTACAGCACATTACAACACTGAATGCAGCATAAATACATAAGGTGACCAGATTTCGAAAATGAAAAACCGGGACACCTTAAAAAATAATTTATTAAACAAATGACATCACGTGACACCCCCCGTTGCCATGACAATGAGACACTTTGATGCCCCTGCAGTGTTAGTGTGTATAGAGGTGGGGGCTTTGCTTGGGCCCTTCAACTTTTACAGCCAGGGCATTATTGGCCAGGAATGCCCAGTTCGGAGGGGATTACTACTTCAAAATGTATTTGATTCGTAACAACATCAAAAAACTCTAATACCAATAACTAACAACCACAGACAATGGTAATCTAAACCATCAAATAAAATGTCTACGGCCCTTGTTCAAGCATGTTTGCGGTATTTACCAGATAAATCAGTGCCTGCAATCCACGACTGTATCCGCCTCTCCGAGTGTCTGAAAGCAATCCAGCGTTCCTGGTGTGTGGCTGAAGAGGTGAGGGACTCCCTCCTCTCAAACGGAAAAGAAAAGCAAAAAATAGAGTTGGAACATACCTATCATACAGGGATGAGAGAGAGAGACAGAGAATGAGAGAGAGACAGAGAATGAGAGAGAGACAGAGAATGAGAGAGAGAGACAGAGAGAGAGAGACAGAGAATGAGAGAGACACAGAGAATGAGAGAGACACAGAGAATGAGAGAGAGACAGACACAGAGGGCCTCATGCAGAGAGCATAGAATTTTCAAATTGGCGAATTTCATAAAAAGTAGCTTTTTTGGAGAGTTTTATTCTCCATATGCAGAAAAGTGCGAATGTCAATCATGCAAAGGCCTAAGGAAACTGGAGGTCTGGCAGTGCCGACCTTGATGGCTTACTATAAAGCGGCCCAACTATGTCAGATCACGCAGTGGCATGGTGATCCAGAGCTGAGGCGATGGGTAGCTTTGGAGAGGGAGGTGTGTGCTCCGCTAGAGCTCAAGGATCTTATCTGGTATCCCAGGGCTAGACTAAAAGATCTAAAAAACCCGCTGCCCTCTGTGTTGAACTCTCTCTCGGTCTGGGAATCGACAAAAAATAGGCATTCATTGACCTCTAAAGATTCATTAATGGCCCCTTTATATGGCAATCCGGACTTTGCTCCGGGGTTAACTGAAAGGAACTTCACATGCTGGCAAAAGGGGGGCTTAAGAAGGCTTAAGGACCTGGAGGGCAGAGACACAATCAAAACATTCGAGATTTTACAGTCAGAAAAGGGCTTACCCAACACAGATTTGATTAGATACCTCCAGGTTCGGGCATTTTATACCAAACACCCAAACAGACCACCACTAACTAATTTTGAAAAGCTCTGTGATCGGGGAACCGATACACGGGGACTCATCTCTGCTCTGTACAGGGAGGTGGTTGGGACATATAAGGATGACGCACATAGACCCAGTTTTATGACCCAATGGGAGACAGACCTGACAGGACCGTTAGAAGACGAAGAGTGGACAGCAATTTTCAAAGCTGCGGCCAGCAGCTCGATTTGTACGACACTGAAGGAGAACTCATATAAAGTATTATTGAGGTGGTACCTCACCCCAGTTAGAAGGGCAAAATTCGTCGCGGGAGCTTCCCCTCTCTGCCCTAGACAGTGTGGGGAACAGGGGGACCTGGTACACATGCTGTGGTCTTGTCCACGAATCATACCCGTCTGGACACAAATTAGAGATTGGCTTCAAAAGGTCTTTTTGGGCCTCAAAATCCAACTGGATCCGTGGGTTTTCTTGTTAGGTAGGCCCACGGACGAGGTATCTCGATCAGGAAACAAACTAATAGCACACTTTGCTACGGCGATGAGGTGCGAGACCGCAGCGTTGTGGAATCAGAATGCAAATCCATCGATAGACAAAATTCGGAACAGAATTTGGTTCGCCTGCCAGATGGAAAAGTTGACAAGTCTAGTCAACGACACTGGCTCAAATTTTCAAAAAGTATGGTCATTGTGGCTGGCACAGACCGATATCCCAGGGATGAGCAATGCCACCGTTTGGCTTTGATAGTAACAGGTGGGCTGTCCTTCAGTGACGGAACAGACACACGAGAGAGTTGACAAATAGTTTGACAGATAGGACGAATGCGAGAGACCTACACCTTCCCCCGATCGCTGGACTCGGTGGGTTGATCGAGGAGTTAGATCAGAACACGCAGAAAGAGCCAGGTTTATTGGAATACTCGGAGGATACTACACCCCTCCATGAGCCGTTACCTGCCCACCCCCCCCCACCCCCTCACCCTTCCCTCTCACGTCTTCCCCCTTCCATGTTCGTCTTGATGTTGTATGTCATAAAGCAGACTAAATGATAACAATATGATTCTGGATTGTACTATCTCTGCAAAAAAACAATAAAAGAAAGTTATAAAAAAAAAAAAAAAAAAAAAAAAAAAAAAAGTAGCTTTTTTGGAGAGTTTTATTCTCCATATGCAGAAAAGTGCGAATTCTGCTATGTTTAACATGGATGCGTGTGGCGAGTTTGAATGGGAAAGATGCGCGCTTCAGAAATGTGTTAAAAAAAAATCGCGGCTTTTTCCCCCCCTTTGGTATAGGCGGCGAGCGCCATTTTATTGCCAACTTTTCCTGGCGCGGCAAAAATGAGAAAATCGCGCCATTTCCCTGGCGCGAACAGCCGCTACATGCCGTTCGTACCTCTCTGCATTCGGAGAGTTTTAAAAATGGCGAGACGGAGGTTCTCGCCAGCCGCGAGGCGAGTTTTAGCAATAGAAAAAACAAAATGGCGCGTTTTTCGTAACTCGCCATTTTCTGCCGGTTTCTGCGCGAAATTGTACAAAAAATGGCGAATTTTGAAATAACGATGCTCTCTGCATGTGGCCCAGAGAGAGAGAGACAAAAGTAATGTACTGTATAACCATTATACCGTACCCCCTAGTATTCGTGTAATCATTGTCCCACACCCCCTATTACTCACGCTTTGGCAATACTGAAATGTTCTTTTGACATGCCAATAAAGCTGATTTGATTTGAGAGACACAGAGACACACACAGGGACACAGAGAGAGACAGAGATACAGAGACACACACAGAGACACACAGAGAGAAACAGAGACACACAGAGACACAGAGACACAGAGAGAGACAGAGACACAGAGACACACACAGAGACACAGAGACACACAGAGAGAGACAGAGACACACAGAGAGAGACAGAGACACACAGAGAGAGACAGAGACACACAGAGAGAGAGAGACACGGGCCTATTTAGTAAGCGTCGATAAGGCTGCGTCTATAGTATTTCAGATGGAGGGAAGGCGCACACGCTGCAATACACTTGCTGAAGCCTGAGCTTTTTTATGGCTTTGCAGGGTATGCTTCGGGCGCGATTTGGGGGCGTGGC
The DNA here is from genome assembly GCF_040206685.1 of Ascaphus truei. Taxonomy (NCBI): domain Eukaryota; kingdom Metazoa; phylum Chordata; class Amphibia; order Anura; family Ascaphidae; genus Ascaphus; species Ascaphus truei. Next base: position 263,779 of record NW_027455461.1, read on the forward strand.
AATGAATATTTGGAGGCGTGGCAATAACGTTCCGGCGCGGACGTCACTTCCTTACCTCACATCCCGATCCACCGGCATTTTTTCAGATGCAGCATCTGAAGCACTGTGCAGACAAGAAGAAAAATGCACACAATGCGCACCAGAGATTAAAATATAGTAAATTATTTATTAATAAAACAAGAAATAACCGTGGGGGATCCAACCCCACCTCAGTACATATGCGTCACAGATCCGGGTTCGGTTACAGAGTGACCTGACGTGTCATATATATATGTATGTTCAAATAACGGGGGGAAAAAGGGGGGGAAGGTGGGGAAAAAAACCTCGCATCTACTTTTGCAATATTAATGCCACCATAAGCCAATAAATAACTTTACATCAGTAAGAATTGGCGGTGCTCACGGGTTGTAAATAGTATGAGTGAAAAGAGAAAAAAGTAACCCGTGTGGGAGCACTCAGGTATGCAGATTAACATATAGTATTTTATTTATTTGACACAGTGCAAAAAAGGATAAGTAAACAGTACATGATTAAAAACACTTAAAAAAGGCTAGGACCCCTGTCACGGGTACTACCCATAGACACAAGTGGGCAAAACTAGGGAATGACTCAAATTGTCAACCCTTAACATGAAAATGGATAGTGACTCAAGAAACACTTGGATCGGTCAGAATAAATCACAACAGGTTAATGGGTTCACAGGCACCTATACAAAGCTAAAGATAATACGTACTACACACCAATGAAGTGACTAGTCAAAATATAAATGACAATCTTAAACCATCATGAATCTGCTTGAGCATACAATTATGTAACCAATACCAACAGCACAAATAAATCACTTGAAGGAAAAAGGTGGCATGATGGGATGAAGTCACTAGATGTGTAGAGCAATGAAGTGTGTGAATAGCATGTATGGAAAATTACCTGATGAACGCCTATTAGATAACCTTGTGTGTGTTGTCAGTATCCATAATGAAAAAATAGAGTGTCACAGTCCAGAGATTAGTTGCACCAGTGCTGGGTAGCATAGTTACATGAACATCTGTCAGGGGTCCTGCCTAGCACCCCCACTCCGACGCGTTTCGTCCAGAGACTTAGACTTGGAGTGGGGGTGCGTCGGAGTGGGGGTGCTAGGCAGGACCCCTGACAGATGTTCACGTAACTATGCTACCCAGCACTGGTGCAACTAATCTCTGGACTGTGACACTCTATTTTTTCATTATGGATACTGACAACACACACAAGGTCAATCATGTACTGCTGCGGCCAAGTTTATTCGAGCATTTGCCCGTTCTTGGCCGCAGCAGTAGCCTGGCGCGTGCCCGAGGGTGACGGGCGAGCGCCGAAGCAGCGGAAGAGCGCCCTCTGATCGGGGCGCTCTCCCTACCGCTGCCGGGTCCGCCGGGTCCCCCGGAACCCCCTGCCGCCGTCCCCCACATCGCGGGACACCAGGGCTCCCTCGGGGAGCCCTGGACGCGCGTGCAGGGGTCGCAGGCTCCCGAAGACGCCGAGGGGCGGCCACTAGCAAGCCGGGAAATCTCCCGGCTTGCGGATCTGGCCGCACTGCAATTAAGTGTGTCGGCAGTGTACTGTTTACTTATCCTTTTTTGCACTGTGTCAAATAAATAAAATACTATATGTTAATCTGCATACCTGAGTGCTCCCATACGGGTTACTTTTTTCTCTTTTCACTCATATATATATATATATATATATATATATATATATATATATATATATTGCGCGCGCACACACACATATAACATTTTATCCAACTTTTTCATTTATCATTTGTAGAGAAAATGAACATTGTCGCCAGAAGCGCTATTTTTTCAAAATGTAACATCTCTACTAGTGTAAAATGATACTTCATATAAAGCAGGTTATGGGACCCAGTATAAAATGACTATAATGTCTCTTATCACATCCCAGTATATGGATACTTTCTATTATCACAAGCTGCTAACATGTGACAGGACTCAGGGTCTGAGCCCAGAATGTGACATACTGAACATTCTCATTCTAAATTTCAAAAAATATTGTGTTGATTTCTGACCTGACTGCCGTGGTTACAGCTCAACCACTCTGTTCTACTGCATGTCACCACTTTCTGCCACAACCAGCTGACGGTGGATCTGCAAGGAGTTCAACGCTCATTGGCATCACATCTGTGGCTTGGTTAACGTATCATTTCTCCAGCTTTTTATTGTATTGTTTTGAAGTAGATTATATTTATTTAGTTGAATAGATATTTATTTAGTTAAATAGATTATATTTGTAAGTTTAATAAGTTATATTTCTTAGTTTAATAAGTTATATTTCTTAGTTTAATAAATTATATTTCTTAGTTTAATAAGATAGTTTAATAAGATATATTTGTTAGTTTAATAAGTTATATTTCTTAGTTTAATAAATTATATTTCTTAGTTTAATAAGTTATATTTCTTAGTTTAATAAATTATATTTCTTAGTTTAATAAGTTATATTTCTTAGTTTAATAAGTTATATTTGTTAGTTAATAGATTATATTTGTTAGCACAGTAGATTATATTTACTAGTATTTAAGTCTCCCCCTCAGTGCCCCATTAGGACCCGTGGGCATATTTCACATCTTTTCGGAGTCGCTTATTTTTTAGACCCTCGGAGCCGAAACCTAAAGGGGTCAGCTAAGAAAGTCCGGATCAAGAGGAGCCGCACAGTTTAAAGACAGAACATTTCCAAGGGAGATGGAGACAATTTGGGTAAGATCTGATTAAAGGACAACCTTTGGGGAAGGAAAGGGTGACGCGGGAGTGTAAGAGGGGGGTGAGAGAGCAAGGTGGTGTGTCAGATTGGGGCAGAGCAAGAGAACGCAAAAATGATGGGGATTTGCTGCACACTAAAAAAAACAATTAGTCATACTTTTACCGGTGCCCCTTAGTCTCAGGGAAGACCGGCATTTCGTCCAATGGATACAATATGATTGATGGAAAAGGGCACACGGATTTGAATAAAAAAAGATAATTTATTGTGCCACAGACTACAATGTTTCGGCTGCTGGCCTTTCTTTATTGGCTTTAGTGGGTTTAGCCACTTTACCTGAGAAAGGCCAGCAGGCTGAAATGTTGTTGTCTATGGCAATGCAAGAGAAAACAGGTTGGGGGGGTGGGTTCTCGCAAGGTCGCCGACCCATGGGTGAGTGTCCCCGGTGGCAACTAGTCCTGGACCCCGGGAAAGCTGTCTGTGGCCCATACAAGCTGAGTAACATGTAGAAAGGACACATGTATGTTCAGAATGAGTTAGCATGGTATTTTGAGAGGCATCATAGCAGGTCAGTGCAAGTCAGTGCAGAGCACTGCAAGGTCAGTCAATATGAGGAAGGGTCCGATGGAGGAGTTGGAGGGTCCCAGAATATCTCTTAAAGCAGGGGTGCGCAAATCGAGGGGTGCGACATTTTCTTGGGGAGGAGGGGCTCGGCGCTTACAGTGGCCCCTCGCTCTTCCCCACAGCATTTAAATTAAATGCCGGAAATCGCGCGCAAGGCCTCTGTAAGTTCCCTTTCCTTGTCTCCGGCGGCTTCTGGAGACAGCAACGTGGCGTCACATGATGTGGCATTGCCATAGCAACGTGATATCACATGACGTCGTTACATCAGAACGTCGGAGACAAGGTGGGGAGGGTGGAGGGGGGAGCAGGGGAAAAAGGTTGCGCAACCCTGTCTTAAAGCATTGTCTTGCATACAGATCAGAGGCGAAGAATGGATATGGATATCCGATGTTAAGGAAGAAATAATACTGAGATCACTACCGCTAAGACCGATTCGATGGAAGAAGGTGAGTGATGAAATAGCCGTCACTGTGTAACTCTTCCAATTACCTGCAACTTCATGCAAAGAAATAGCAACGCTTGTTTTTAACGCATTAAGCGCCTAATGGGGAATTCAACTGCTGAGAGTTTAAGGGAGTTACTCACCAAACTCAGCGACGTTTCTGTGTCTCTGTGATAACTCCCCCAGGACATGCTTGAAAACCAGAGGTAACTCAATGTATTTTTGATAAATAGAAACATGACCTTCTGGGGAGGGGTATATAATGGGTACTGGGCCTGGTGAGGTGGGTATAACGGGTTCTGGGCCTGGTGAGGTGGGTATAACAGGTACTGGGCCTGGGGAGGGGCGTATAGCAGGGTACTGGGCCTTGGGAGGGTTGTATAACTGGGTACTGAGCCTGGGGAGGTGGGTATAACGGGTATTTGCCCTGTGGAGGGCGGTATAACGTGGTATTGGGGAGGGGGTATAAGTGGCCCAGGAGCTCTTGCGATACAGAGTATCACTGTCCCTGGTTACAAACACTTCATGTCTCCTGCAGATCAGGACACGCACGAAGGTGGTGCCCTTTGTGCCACCTGACGACGAGGCGGGCTACGAGGCGGACGACGAGGCATACGATAAAGCGGGCGTCAAGTGGTGCGAAGAGGTGGGCTACAAGGCGGCCGATGAGGCAGACGACGAAGCGGATGTCAAGTCTGGCGACGTGGTGGACGATGGCCTAGGAGAATACGAGAGGTGTGGACGGATCTGCTGCTTCACCTTTTTTAGGCGGAGGAGAAGACCCCGGGAGCAGGTAGCAGAATACGAGAGGTGCGGACAGATCTGCTGCTTCACCTTTTTTAGGCGGAGCAGCAGACCCCGGGAGCAGGTAGCAGAGGAGCCAGGGCGTAGATCCAGGGGTATTCTAGGGGCCCTGAGAAGTTGGTTTGACCGCAGGAGAGGCAGATAAGATCAGGAAGGCTGCGGGAGGGGCAGGTACTAGAGGGAGATTGGGATATTGGGCGTGAGAGGGTGAGAGAGAACAAGGAGCAGGGCCGGAGCACGGGTTTCATGCGCCCCAGGCGAAACTTAAAATTTGTGCCCCAGTTGTATAAAAAATAATAAGATAAATAAAATAATAAAATAAACAGTGGCGTAGCTATCGGGGCTGCAGGGGGTGCGACCGCACCCCAGCGCGACGCAAAATAAAAATAAAAGGGCGCCAAAATACTGGATAAAAAAAAGAATAATAATTTTTAAAAAAAGATAAATAAATTAGAAATAATAAGAGGAAAAAATAATAATGATTATTAATGCGCCCCTAGGACCTTTGCGCGCTAGGCGACCGCCTAATGGCCGGCCGGCCCTGCGAGGTATGCGGGAGGAAAAGGGGTGAATGGGATAGATATGTAGGGGGATGGGGGAGCAGGTGAGTTATACACAGGGGCACAAGGGCCCCATCACCCGCATCTCTATATACTGAGTGTGCCCCTGTGTATAACAACGCTGATCTGTGCTGCTCCATCTGATCTCACTGCGCAGTGATCCAGGGACCATCCGATCGCCATTTAATGGGGTCAGGAAGGAATTTTTTTCCCCCATTGCACAGCAGGGGTTATGTTTCGCCTTCCTCTGGATCACAGCAACAAACAGCCCTTTGTGCATGAATTATCAGTGAGATCTTTATACACCCTGCATTGGTCTTCACCCCTTTGCTGCCGGAGGGGCCTGCAGTGCATTGCTCTGCGTGTTACTATATCGCTCTGCAATGTGCTGCAGGCCCCTCCCAGCAAAGAGATTAATTATTTCAATAAAATACTCTCTTTAATCCAACCTATGTGTAGTGTCTTTTCTATCCGTTGTATCTATTGCTAACAGCTCAGTGATTCTTCCCCAGGTCGCTGCACTAGTGTCACACTGCCAAGCCGGGTGTGAGGGAGATTTATAGGGTCACATATACACTTCTGCCAAAACACGAGTGCAAACAGGGAGCCCCTCTGATCTCATATCTTTTATTACACACAACGGTATCTAAAAAGGTAAAAAGAACATACATGGGATTCTGCTACAAATATCTCTCTAATTACAAACCAATTAGCAAATCATTCAGATTAGAGTCGAGCGAAAAGAAAGGGTTAAGTATCTCATGTACAGTATATGCAGTGCAGGCTGTTCTGCGCATTACATGCAGGGGGCAAAGGTTAGGAGATATAAGTAATGCTGATCTCAGAGCTGACCGGCTGACCTGCTCTACCGGCTGACCGGCTGATCTGCTCTACTGGCTGACCGGTTGACCTGCTCTTCTGGCTGACCGGCTGACCGGCTCTACCGGCTGACCGGCTTCCCTTCTTCCAGCTAACTGACCTGAATTGTGGCCCCTGTATCTCCCAATTAAACGTTTTATTGGCATATTCTTGTTTGACTCGTTCTATACAGACATTTTCTATACATTCATTGTGGGATTTGATAACATCTGTAAGATCTCTCAGAACATCACATTCTGTACGTTTGTGCTGAATATTTTTCCATTCTCAATTTACTTAGGGGCCTATGCAGAGAGCAGCGCTGGAAATAATTGGAATTGGTAATAAATTGTACCTGTAATGGCGTGATTTTATCTCCATATGCAGAAAGGTCAGAAAACTGCATTTAAAATCATGCTTGATTATGGAGAGTTTCAACCGGCGAGATGCGCGCTGGTGAAACATGTTTGAAAAAAAGCGCGTTTTTTTTTTTCTTTTCACTCTCGCCGGTGAGCTCCAGTTTCCTGCCAACTTTTGTTGGCGGAGCTAATTGTAGAATTTCTCTCCATTTTAATGGCGCGAACAGCCCCTAGATGGCGATCGTACCTTTCTGCATACGGCCCTTTTCAAAACTGGCGAGATTTTGGTTCTCGCCAGCCGTGCGGCGAGTTCTACTAAAAAAAAATAAAAAATGGCGCTTTTTACTCAACTCGCCATTTCCAACCTTATTATAGCCATATAGCGCTAAAAAACGCCGAAATTTCCGTTAGCGCTGCTCTCTGCATAGGCCCCTTAATATTAGTTTTTGGCTTCAATTATTTATATCGAGCCCAAAATACCTTTATACAGAATGCTGTTCCCTTTATCCCACAAATGCTGCTTCATTAAAGCCCATGGGTGGCACTTTGTGCATTCTCAAACTTTTAGGCAACATCCCTAATTTCCAAAAGTGGGATAAAATCTGTGCATATTTAAATGGTTAATTTTTCCATTGTGACAAAATATCAATTTTCTCACTCAGACTACAAAATCCCTCCCCAAATATATCCGTTTCACATAAAAGTGTGTGCGCTTCTCCTTCCGCCTTACTGGCACGTCGTCCTTACGGGCGCCACTCCGTGTAACTCCACGCTGCCCTCCAGTGGCTAAAGAAATAAGATACATTTACTACTGTATACTCGTCTGGCAGCTGCTCCCGTATAAGGTGGGTAACTCTGTATTAGGGGTCTAGGTAGAGTATATTTTATACTTATGTCGGATAGATGAGGAATTTATATTCCTAACGGGTTATTGTGAGAGGCCTTAGATCTTATCCTATATGCACGCAGCCCTCGCCTCTCTGACCTTGAACACATACTTCAATCTGATTTTTTGAGACTTGAAACTGGATTTCCCAAAACAAACTGATTTTAAACACTGACAAGACTGTAACAATGGTATTTGGGAAAAGAGCTAAATTGCTAAAGCTACCAATGACAGAGCTTCAGATAAAAACCAGCTATAATACCATCCTAGCCCCTGTTACTGGTTTGAAATATCTGGGCATATAGTTCAACTCCCATTTAACATTTCCAACCTTATTATAGCCATATAGCACTAAAAACGCCGAAATTTCCGTTCGCGCTGCTCTCTGCATAGGCCCCTTAATATTAGTTTTTGGCTTCAATTATTTATATCGAGCCCAAAATACCTTTATACAGAATGCTGATCCCTTTATCCCACAAATGCTGCTTCATTAAAGCCCAGGGGTGGCACTTTGTGCATTCTCAAACTTTTAGGCAACATCCCTAATTTCCAAAAGTGGGATAAAATCTGTGCATATTTAAATGGTTAATTTTTCCATTGTGACAAAATATCAATTTTCTCACTCAGACTACAAAATCCCTCCCCAAATATATCCGTGTCACATAAAAGTGTGTGCGCGTCTCCTTCCGCCTAACTGGCACGTCGTCCTTACGGGCGCCACTCCGTGTAACTCCACGCTGCCTTCCAGTGGCAAAAGAAATAAGATACATTTACTATACTCGTCTGGCAGCTGCTCCCGTATAAGGTGGGTAACTCTGTATTAGGGGTCTAGGTAGAGTATATTTTATACTTATGTCGGATAGATGAGGAATTTATATTCCTAACGGGTTATTGTGAGAGGCCTTAGATCTTATCCTATATGCACGCAGCCCTCGCCTCTCTGACCTTGAACACATACTTCAATCTGATTTTTTGAGACTTGAAACTGGATTTCCCAAAACAAACTGATTTTAAACACTGACAAGACTGTAACAATGGTATTTGGGACCAGAGCTAAATTGCTAAAGCTACCAATGACAGAGCTTCAGATAAAAACCAGCTCTAATACCATCCTAGCCCCTGTTACTGGTTTGAAATATCTGGGCATATAGTTCAACTCCCATTTAACATTTGGGTTGCACATTGATACCCTGACATCCAAATCCTATGCCAAACTAGGTGTACTTTACAGGAACAAATCCTCCCTAAGGCCCTCATGCAGTAATCGCCTACAGCGATTCAGTAAGCCCAGAGAAGCTGGCGATTAGAGCAAAAATAACCGTTTTTTTTTTGCCGGAAAATAAATAAATAAATAAAATCTGCAGATGCGCGGTGATAAGCCACTTTTCGGCACTGATCGCCAGTTTTTCAAACACGCTCAATTCTATAAGCCCTGATCAGCCACTTTAAAATTGCTGTTTCTTCTCCAAATTGTCCCGCCACAAAAGTAGGCAAGAAGGTGGGGTGAAGCTGCGATGAAAATAAAATGCATGTATCCCGGAGCTGATATCCATTAATATCAGCATCAGAGACCCCCGGCATGAATCCCATGCATAAAAAATGCATTTACAGGCAACTTCATTACCGCCAAGGCAATGAAGGGGTTATACACCCGTGCCAGGCTTATTGTGGGTAGCGGGGGTGGGAGAAGGTGGTATTTGGCCCTGGCTGGGTGTTTAGGCCTTGCCAGGGGGTTGGGGGATGACTTAACCTCTTCTTTAACTTAGCGGTTAATACCGCTAAGGTAATGAAGGGGTTAACCCCTCCCACTACCCCCCCACCCGGTAGGCCTAAACACCCATCCTTGGGGCCAATACCCGGTTCACCCACCCCCGCTACCCACAATAAACACAAATACCCATAACAGCCCCACTGGCCACCTCCTAGGTCCCTAATAAACCATTACAATATTCATAAAACCATTATTTTGTTTACACCCAGGATTATTACATGCGGTTAGGGCTATGTTATTCAGTGAGGGGTTGTATGTTTGTATTCGTAGGGACAGGCAAGGCCGGAGCCAGATGGGGTTCTCCTGCCTCTGTCCTCCCTGTCTCCTGACCCTTCCTGTAGCCGGACAAAGAAGAAGAAGCAGGCACACGGTCTTATTCAAAGGAGGTTTAATATGCCATAAAGTCCAACGTTTCGGCAGTCAAATACAGCCTTTCTCAAGGTGAAGGCTACCAAACACAAGAAACAGTCACAATATATACCCCCCCCCTGATACTCACCCCTCCCGGCTCTGCCACATAACCAGGATGCTGACGCCCACCTGATGACGTCAGAGCTACCACATGGCGCCCCCTAGTGACGTCAGACGTCTAGGTCTAAATCCCTGGCAATACAGCATAGAGCTGTCTTGGAGGACTGCAGCCTCAGCCACACCTCTCCCCAGACTGAACACTCCCCCATGTGTGGCTGTGGCTGCAGTCCTCCAAGACAGCTCTATGCTGTATTGCCAGGGATTTAGACCTAGACGTCTGACGTCACTAGGGGGCGCCATGTGGTAGCTCTGACGTCATCAGGTGGGCGTCAGCATCCTGGTTATGTGGCAGAGTGGGGTGGGGTTGCATCCCTTGTTTTTATGACTTTCTAATAAAGATAGATTTTTGCCAGACCTGCCTCTTCTCTGGATCATGGTGCGCTGCACTTTCTCTAGGGCAGGCCTGCACAACTCCAGTCCTCGAGGGCCGCACACAGGCCAGGTTTTTAGGATATCCCTACTTCAGCACAGCTGGCTCAATTAGTGGCTCAGTACGACTGAGCCACTAATTGAGCCAGCTGTGCTGATTTAGGGATATCCTGAAAACCTGGCCTGTTTGCGACCCTCGAGTACTGGAGTTGTGCAGGCCTGCTCTAGGGTATGGGAGACTGCCTGACGGGTGGCCGGGTTATGGGAGACTGCCTGACACTTTTATGGGAGTCTGCCTGACACTTGGGTGGGTGGGAGACTGTCTGACACTTGGGTTGACTGCCTGACACTTTGACTGCCTGACACTTGGGTGGGTGGGTGGGTGGGAGACTGCCTGACACTTGGGTGGGTGGGTGGGAGACTGCCTGACACTTGGGTTTGACTGCCTGACACTTATGACTGCCTGACACTTGGGTGGGTGGGAGACTGCCTGACACTTGGGTGGGTGGGTGGGTGGGAGACTGCCTGACACTTGGGTGGGTGGGTGGGTGGGAGACTGCCTGACACTTGGGTGGGTGGGTGGGTGGGAGACTGCCTGACACTTGGGTGGGTGGGTGGGAGACTGCCTGACACTTGGGTGGGTGGGTGGGAGACTGCCTGACACTTGGGTGGGTGGGAGACTGCCTGAAACTTGGGGGGGTGGGTGGTAGACTGCCTGACACTTGGGTTGACTGCCTGACACGTGGGTGGGTGACTGACTGCCTGACACGTGGCTGGGTGACTGACTGCCTGACACTTGGGTGGGTGGGTGGGAGGGAGACTGCCTGACACTTGGGTTAGACTGCCTGAAACTTGGGGGGGTGGGTGGGAGACTGCCTGACACTTGGGTGGGTGACTGCCTGACACTTGGGTTGACTGCCTTACACGTGGGTGGGTGACTGACTACCTGACACGTGGGTGGGTGACTGACTGAAACGTGGGTGGGTGACTGACTGACATGTTAGACTGCCTGACACGTGGGTGGGTGGGTGACTGACTGCCTGACATATGGGTGGGTGACTGACTGACACGTGGGTGACTGACTGACACGTGGGTGAGTGGGTTGGTGTCTGTATACATTCTGTCACTGATACACACAGACACTGGGAGGGGGCAGTCACACACACACTGGGGGGGGGGCAGTCACACACAAACACAGAATGGGAGGGGGGCAGACACACACACAGAATGGGAGGGGGGCAGACACACACACACACAGAGAATGGGAGGGGGCAGACACACACACACACAGACTTGGAGGGGGCACTTACACACACTGGGAGAGGGGCATCACACAGTGGCAGGGGGCAGACAGACACACACACAGACACACAGACTGGGAGGGGGCAGTCACACATACACACAGACTGGGAGGGGGGCAGTCAAACATACACTGGGAGGGGGGCAGTCACACACACACAGACTGGGAGAGGGGCAGTCACACACACACAGACTGGGAGGGGGAGGGCAGTCACACACACACAGACTGGGAGGGGGAGGGCAGTCACACACACAAACAGACTGGGAGGGGGGGCAGTCACACATACACTGGGAGGGAGGGGCAGTCACACATACACACAGACTGGGAGCGGGGCAGTCAAACATACACTGGGAGGGGGGGCAGTCACACACACACAGACTGGGAGAGGGGCAGTCACACACACACAGACTGGGAGGGGGAGGGCAGTCACACACACACAGACTGGGAGGGGGAGGGCAGTCACACACGCACAGACTGGGAGGGGGGGCAGTCACACACACATAGACTGGGAGGGGGGGCAGTCACACACACACAGACTGGGAGGGGGGTAGTCACACACACACTGGGAGGGGGGCAGTCACACACACACTGGGAGGGAGGGGCAGTCACACACACACAGACTGGGAGGGGGCAGTCACACACACACACACTGGGTGCGGGGGCAGTCACACACACACTGCGAGGGGGGCAGTCACACACCCACACTGGGTGGGGGGCAGTCACACACCCACACTGGGTGGGGGGGCAGTCACACACACACTGGGAGGGGAGGCAGTCACACACACTGGGAGGGGGGCAGTCACACACACACTGGGAGGGGGGCAGTCACACACACTGGGAGGGGGGGCAGTCACACACACACTGGGAGGGGGCAGTCACACACACACTGGGAGGGGGGGCAGTCACACACACACTGGGAGGGGGGCAGTCACACACACTGGGAGGTGGGGCAGTCATACACACACAGACTGGGAGGGGGGCAGTCATACACACACAAACTGGGAGGGGAGGCAGTCACACACACAGACTGGGAGGCAGGCAGTCATACACACACAAACTGGGAGGGGGGGCAGTCACACACACAGACTGGGAGGCGGGCAGTCACACTTGCACAGACTGGAAAGGGGAGCAGTCACACACACACAGACTGGGAGGCGGGCAGTCACACACACAGACTGGGAGGGGGGCAGTCACACACACAGACTGGGAGGGGAGGCAGTCACACACACAGACTGGGAGGGGGGCAGTCACACATACACTGGGAGGGGGGGCAGTCACACACACAGACTGGGAGGGGGGCAGTCACACACACAGACTGGGAGGGGGGCAGTCACACATACACTGGGAGGGGGGGCAGTCACACACACAGACTGGGAGGGGGCAGTCACACACACACTGGGAGGTGGGGCAGTCACACACACACAGACTGGGAGGGGGGCAGTCACACACACACACACAGACTGGGAGGGGAGGCAGTCACCCACACAGACTGGGAGGCGGGCAGTCATACCCACACAGACTGGGAGGGGAGGCTGTCACCCACACAGACTGGGAGGCGGGCAGTCATACCCACACACACTGGGAGGTGGGGCAGTCACACTTGCACAGACTGGGAGGGGGGCAGTCATACACACACACACAGACTGGGAGGGGGGCAGACACACACACACAGGCGACATGGTGCTTACCTGTAATGCCACTGTAGGGAGCCAGAAGTAGTGAGGCTTTTTTCCAGTCTGCCGGCAGTTTCAGTTGCCAGCTGTGAGCCTTCCTTCTGGTGAACACACACACACACACACACACACACACACACACACACACACACACACACACACACACACACACACACACACACACACACACACACACACACACACACTACATCCGTCCCCAATACTATTTCCCGCCCCCGGCAAATCCTGACCTCCAACCAATCCCCTGCTTCTACTCTAAAGCCCCGCCCCCGGCATCCTGCTATTGGGGAAAATAAATAAATACGGCCGCCGCCTCCTCCTCACGCTGCCGCCTCCGCGCACCGCCGGCGACTCGCGCTGCCGCCTCCGCGCACCGCCGCATCCTCCTCACGCTGCCGCCTCCGCGCACCGCCGCATCCTCCTCATGCTGCCGCCTCTGCGCACCGCCGCCGACTCGCGCTGCCGCCTCCGCGCACCGCCGCATCCTCCTCACGCTGCCGCCTCCGCGCACCGCCGCATCCTCCTCACGCTGCCGCCTCCGCGCACCGCCGCATCCTCCTCATGCTGCCGCCTCTGCGCACCGCCGCATCCTCCTCACGCTGCCGCCTCTGCGCACCGCCGCATCCTCCTCACGCTGCCGCCTCCGCGCACTGCCGCATCCTCCTCACGCTGCCGCCTCCGCGCACCGCCGCATCCTCCTCACGCTGCTGCCTCCGCGCACCGCCGCATCCTCCTCACGCTGCCGCCTCCGCGCACCGCCGCATCCTCCTCACGCTGCCGCCTCCGCGCACCGCCGCATCCTCCTCACGCTGCCGCCTCCGCGCACCGCCGCATCCTCCTCACGCTGCCGCCTCCGCGCACCGCCGCCGCCTCGCGCACGGTACCAGTCACCAGGGGCAAAACCCGGGACATTTCCGGGACGGACTGTCAACCGGGAAAGCACACAAAAAAACGGGACTGTGCCGGCAAAACCGGGACAAATGGTCACTCTATAAATACACCTTATACTCCACATGCAGCACGTAACCGTGAATGCAGTATATACTCTATATACGCCATGTACCCCAATTACGACACCTTATAACCCTGCATGCAGCAAATGTACACCTTATAATCCACATACCGCACTTAACCCTGACTGCGGTATATACACTATGCACGCCATGTAACCCAATTACAGCACATTACAACACTGAATGCAGCATAAATACACCTTATACTCCACATGCAGCACGTAACCGTGAATGCAGTATATACACTATATACGCTATGTAACCCAGTTACAGTACATTGTAACGGCGAATGCAGCACCTATACACACCCTAGCGTACAACAGAACGTAACTACGAGTGCAGTATACACACTATATACACCATGTCACCCCATTACAGCCCATTGTAACTTCGGATGCGGTATATATACACCCCCTATAATCCAAATACAATATACGCCATGTAACCCAATTACAGCCAATTGTACCTCGAATGCAGCTCGTATGCCTTATACCCCGAATACAACGCATTATAACCATACCCCGAATACAACGCATTATAACCACACTGAGGTGTATACACTTTATTCCCCACATACAGCCCGCTATCACTACGAATGCGGTATGCAGCGATACCCACGGCCATTCTAGCATTGATCATAACTTTATCCAATGTTGAAAGAAATCAATTACAGCACATTATACCACTGCCATGTAACCCCACTGAGTGTCCCGTGCTCCAACCCCGGGGGGGGGGGGGTTGGGGGATACCCACGGCCATTCTGTTGGGGGAACCGTCGTGGCAAAAAAACGTGGGGGGTTGTTGTGCCTCTCCTCGTCCTCCCTCTGGCCCCCCCCCTCCCCAGCCGCAGAGGCTGATGGAGGGCGAGCCACGTGGCAAGGGAATCCCCCCTGGCTATTCCCTGGTACCGGCAAGGGGATCCCCCCGTTCCCCGGAGGCCCCCCCTCCCCGCCCGCCAGCTACCAAGGCTGATGGAGGGAGAGCCACGCGGTAAGGGGGATCCCCACTAGCTATCCCTTGGTCCGGCAGGCAGATCCCCCCCCCCTTCGCCGGAGGCCCCCCCCTCCCCGCCCGCCGAGCAGGCCAGCCACGGGGGCTGAGGGAGGGAGAGCCGCGCGGTAGGGGGATCCCCCGTGGCAGCACTCCCCGGCCGCCTCGCAACTATCCCCTGGACAGCCATAGCGGAGGCGGAGGGGGGGGATGCTGCGATCGGGCCCAAAGGGAGACTACAAACTCACCTGGAGGAGAGGAGAGGACACTAAACTTCGCAGCAGACCGGGAACAGAATGGAAGATTCAGCTCCCGGCTGCCCCTTTTGTACTGACCTAGGCCTGCCCCCCCCCCCCCCAGGGGGGGCCGCGACGGCGGCCCAGAGATCCCAGGGAGGTGAGGGGGGAGGGGGCTTGCCCCCTGGTCATGGGCTTCCCTCGCCTAATTGGCTGGAGGGATTGCTTCTGCAGGGGGCCAAGCTTTATATATTATGTGTATAGACTCTACCGCGCTGGGAGTCCGTCCCCAGACCTGATAATCAGCCCTTCCCCGCTCACCATTTGTCCCGGCACTTAGCTGCTCCCAGCCCTTTGTCACGACCCAGCATTTCTCTGCAGACAACGCAGCTAAGTGAATTACTGTGCCTGCATGCAAAGAAATGCTAAAACACACATTACATTACTGGCTGCCTTTCTAAGGCCGTGTTCGGGGTGGCTGCTACGCGACGCGTGCGTGTGCACGTCCGTCGCAATTTCAGATTGTTTGGTGGGAGTGTTCAAACTGAAAACTCCACCGGCGGTAAAGTGCAGCGTTGACGCCGCTGTAACCAGAAATGATATTTGGGGCTGCAGTCGCATCACGTGAGCTGGTTCAGCGAACCAGCTCCGTGACACGTTCCCCCCGCCAAGCCCCCAAATGCCGCGACCCGACTCCTGCAGCCTGAACACAGATCACCAGGCTGCAGGAGCACGCGGGGGAGGTGCGCGTGGACGCACGCTGCCGCAGCAGCCACGCTGAACTCAGCCTTACTGTATGGGGAAAAGGCTACACTCTAACATGGGGCATAAAGTGTTTTTCTACATATATATAGCCTGGCCTTCGGCATCTATTGCTAATTCTGGGCCTTTCCTCTGTCAGTCCTGTTAGAACAGGCAGTGGAAAGGTTAATTCCTTCAGTTAGCCTGTTTGCATTTCAGCTCTGAGTATAGTAGCAATATTCAGGGGCAGGCCTAAGCAACCTTTGAGCATGTTAATCCAAAGGGTGGATATGGGTTGGAACACCCCCTGATGTGTGTGAGCCAATCAGTATCCAGCTTTGAGTTGTAATGATTCAAAGCTAGAGACACTCCCGGAGCGGAGGGGGGGAGGAAAGGGGAGCGGAGGAGGGGGAGGAAAGGGGAGCGGAGGAGGGGGGGGAAAGGGGAGCGGAGGAGGGGGGGGAAAGGGGAGCGGAGGAGGGGGGGGAAAGGGGAGCGGAGGGGGGGGGAAAGGGGAGCGGAGGGGGGGGGAAAGGGGAGCGGAGGGGGGGGGAAAGGGGAGCGGAGGGGGGGGGAAAGGGGAGCGGGGGGGGGGAAAGGGGAGCGGAGGGGGGGGGAAGGGGAGCGGAGGGGGGGGGGAAAGGGGAGCAGAGGGGGGGAAAGGGAGCGGAGGGGGGGGAAAGGGGAGCGGAGGGGGGGGAGGAAAGGGGAGCGGGGG
Source organism: Ascaphus truei (assembly GCF_040206685.1). Taxonomy (NCBI): domain Eukaryota; kingdom Metazoa; phylum Chordata; class Amphibia; order Anura; family Ascaphidae; genus Ascaphus; species Ascaphus truei. The sequence continues at coordinate 280,420 of NW_027455461.1, forward strand.
GGGGGAAAGGGGAGCGGGAGGGGGGAGAAAGGGGAGCGGGAGGGGGGAGAAAGGGGAGGGGGAGAAAGGGGAGCGGGAGGGGGGAGAAAGGGGAGCGGGGGAGAAAGGGGAAGGGGGGGAGAAAGGGGAGGGGGGGGAGAAAGGGGAGGGGGGGGGAGAAAGGGGAGGGGGGGGGAGAAAGGGGAGGGGGGGGGGGAGAAAGGGGAGGGGGGGGATCGACACACTGCTTGGACAGTTAAGGCAGGTGTCATTACGTCCCTCATAACGCACACACAAAAAACGTCTGCTACAGCCGTGTATAACGCGGGGGAACTCTTCCCTAACTCCTCCTGTTGTCACCCTTCAAATCCCGGCACCAAACTTGGGCGCAAAGACCTTGCAACAATTTGCCTCGCTACATCACCCCCTTGGCCTAATAAACATGCTATTACTATTAGTTCACATTAGCCCAAGGAAGGGGGGTTACATTTGTTGGGCGATCTGATTGAAAAACACAAAGCCCCCCCCCCCCCCGTTCCCCGTGACTCGCCCCCCCCACCCGTTCCCCGTGACTCGCCCCCCCCCTCAGTTCCCCGTGACTCGCGGCTCGCCCCCCCCCCCCCCCCGTTCACCGTGACTCGCGGCTCGCCCCCCCCCCCCCCCGTTCCCCGTGACTCGCTTCCCCCCCCCCGTTTCCCGTGACTCGCGGCTGGCCCCCCCCGTTCCCCATGACTCGCCCCCCCCCCCCCGTTCCCCGTGACTCGCGCTCCCCCCCGCCGGCGCCCACTTGTCCCCCGATGTGCCGTCCGGCTGAGTGAGGCGTGCAGCCGGCGGCAGGAAGCACCCTGTGTGGGCCTGTATGGGCCAGAGGCGCGAGGCTGCGCGCCTGAAATGGGAGAGTTACTGGCGCCATAAGCTGAGGCGGGACGCGCAGTTACTTACCTGAGGGGGAGGTAGCGCCGGGGAGGTAAGGAAGCGGCTGGGATAGGAGGGCCGCGCTTCCCCTCCGTCTGGAGCCGGTGCAGGGCGGCGCACGTGATGGGGGGGGACGGACAGAGGGGGGGGGGTGTGTGTGTGTGTGTGTCCTGTCTGTATATGTGTCCTGTCTGTCTGTCTATCTGTGTCCTGTCTGTGTATCTCAGTGTGTGTGTGTGTATCTGTGTGTGTCTCAGTGTGTGTGTATCTCAGTGTGTGTGTGTGTGTGTGTGTGGTGTGTGTGTGTGTGTGTGTGTGTGTGTGTGTGTGTGTGTATCTGTGTGTGTCTCAGTGTGTGTGTGTGTGTGTATCAGTGTGTGTGTATCTTTGTGTGTGTCTCAGTGTCCTGCCTGTGTGTGTCTCCGTGTGTGTGTGTGTATCTCTGTGTGAGTGTATGTGTGTGTCCGGCCAATGAGAGGTGTGCGGGGGCGGGCCAAGGGGAGCCAATGGGATTGCCGCTAGGGACACAGGGGACACAGGGAGACACATACAGACACGGCCACAGAACACTTTCACAAATATATAGTAGATAGATAGATAGATAGATAGATAGATAGATATACACACACTATTAAGGTTATGGTGGGTAAAAAAGTGACAAAAACCCTCCACAGTAAAGCATAAAGCAACTGTAAATATTACTGTATGTTCATTTGCATGTCTTAGACAGGTCTGCAACCCTGTCTTTCCCCATTGTCACCCAGCATACAGCGCTTCCACTGCAGCAAGGGATTCTGGGAAATGACATGCAAATGAGCACTCAGTGCCACCTTTTGTCTCAAGCTCGTATTACACAAGCCAATCCTCAAGCCAATGCACACTGTTTTAAACACAGCTTCTAGACAGAGGCTGGGATGAGATGCAAAGCCATTAAACCCACTCACAGACATGTTTCAACCTTTTTTTTTTTAAACTTTTTTATTCAACAACTTTTTTAAGTTTACAGACTTTTTTGGAAACCAAAAAAACACACCATAGTGACAACAGTCACCCAACATTAGAAAGACACCAAAACATAATATATTTACATTTTCTTCCTTCATCCTTCAGATATATACAAACACAAAGATAAACTTTTCAGAAGGGAAAAAAAAAACATAACTTTACGAAAAAACCCTATAACCAAAACATCATACAAAGATAAGAACCATATACTTCAAGATGCTTTCATTTAAAAACAAAAACCCTTTCTCTATTCTCAAGTGATGCGATCATCTGTTTTAATTCTTTCTCCATACGTTCCAAACCTCTCTTACATTCCTCTAACTGGAATCCAGACATCACACTTTTTTCATACCCGTCCCTTGCCTCTTTCACATCCCAATATCTCCGCCCAAATCCCCTCGCAAGTTGATTGTGCAAAACCTCTTCCTTTGTAAGCTCTACTTCATCCTTTCCCTGGGTGCTCCTCCCCTTACTATCTCCCGCAGAATTTGCCTCTTTTGCCTGTACAATCCCTTTTTTGCCTGCCTTTTCTTCACTTTCGTTCCCACTTACTCCACTTACACTTCTCTGTATTTTAGTTCCCTCCACGCTTATCTGACTTTTTTGTGAGGACGAGCTGTTGCTCTCGCTACTCTCTTTCTCCCTCACCTCTCCCCTAGCCTCTTTTATTTTAACCCATTGTACATGCTCCTTTTTTAATTCTTCATATTGCTCTTTTGTCAGATGTTTTCTTTGGTACATCATTTTTTCCAATCTTTCTATTATCTGTTCATCACTACTACCCCCATGCTGCTTCCGGAAAATACCCACCCAAAACAGAACATCTCCCACTGCGTTCTCAAATTGTTCCATTTTCTCTTTTAGGGTTACGTTCCCTGATACTTTTTTAACTTTACCCTCTACACCCTTCTCTCTAGGCTCCACTTTACTCTGGCAATCCTTATCATCCTTTGTTTCTATCCCTTGCGAAGACTCGTTTTTGCTTCCACTAACAACAAACCCTTTACACTTACTCTTTCCCTCTTTACCTTTTCCACTCGCACCACCAGGGCCTGCCTTCTCCTCAGTTTCTTGCGCTTCCCTATCTAACTTCTTATTTTCCTCTTTTCCTTTACTCACGGTCTGTTCCTCTTCCCTACTAACGTCAATACTGGACAAATCCAGCGCACAAAACTTTGACTTCGTCACCTTATCTTGCCGTAGCTCACTCTTCCCCTCCCCATCAACTGTACAAACATCATTGTCACTTTGTAAACTTTGTTTTTGTACCCCTTTCTTGGGTCCGCTCGTGTCCATTATTTCCACTTCCACCTCCCCCTCTATTGGGCCACTTGCTAGCATTTCTTCTCTTCTTAAATCCTCCTCATACATTGCTGTTATAGCCGGATCAAGCCCTCCCTCTTGGGAACTCTCCATCTCACAAATTCCCAGACCCTCCACTGTCTCTTCCTCTTCTTCTAGCACACTGTCCCCTTTAGCTGTCTGGGCATATGTCCTTTTAGTGCACTGCCGTGCCAAGTGTCCTTCCTCTCCGCAAAGATGGCATCTCTTAGGGACTCCACAGTTGGCTGCAGTATGTCCCTCTTCCCCGCAATTACGGCACACAATTCCCGTTTTCCTGCAACCCTCCTTTGTATGTCCATAAGTGTGGCAATGCCTGCAATATAGATGCTGTCCCGAGTAAAACAAAAATCCTCTGTCTCCTCTTATATTGAACATGGCCGGTGGGTGTGTCACTCCTCCCGCACATGATGGATCCCGTCTCAACCGTACCCAGAAACGTCTCTTCCCGTTGAACATGCCATATGGGTTTTTAAGTTCTTCACCTCCTCTGATCATTTCACAATACCGTTTCAAAAAAGTCACAATCTCCTCTTTCCTTGCATACGGATTGTACATGTGAAGTACAAGTGGTCTCTCCTCCAGCATAAAACTTGGAATTACCTTGATGCCATGTAAGATCGGGTCACCAGACTTCTCCTTGCACTTTTCAAAAGTGCACCAAACATCCGCTTCTTGATGACAGGTCAGGTCATAAATCCCCTGTGCAGGGAAATCCTGAAGGCAGAAGATCCTCTCAGTGTCCAGACCGATCAATTGCTTCAGCACCTTCTCCACTATCCACAGCAGGTTCACTCGACTTCTCTCGGTCTCCTCGATCAGGAACCGAATGGAATTGCGCATTCCAGCTTGCGATGTCATCTCTGCTCTCCCAAGCTCAAGTGCGGCACCCCAAAAGCAGCAAGGGACTTTAGCCAGTAAAGGCGATGTCCCAGGGCAAAGGTGCTGGCCCCTCACTTCCGCATCCGCTTGCTCAGAACCGCTCGCTCAGGATCACTCCTCTTAGCTCGAGATGGCGTGCCCCCCCAAAAGCAGCAGGAGTCTTTAGTCCCCGAAGGGACGATGACTCAAGGCCAAGGGGACACAGGCTCAGCTACACAGCTGTTTCGACCTTAATGGGTCTCATCAGTGTGGGGTTGGTCTTAATGGCAAAGCAGGTTTGAGACTAGACTAGGTAATCACCACTACTATTAAGGTTATGGTGGGTAAAAAAGTGACAAAAACCCTCCACAGTAAAGCATAAAGCAACTGTAAATATTACTGTATGTTCATTTGCATGTAAAGGTAATCCCAAGTTTTATGCTGGAGGAGAGACCACTTGTACTTCACATGTACACTCCGTATGCAAGGAAAGAGGAGATTGTGTGTTTTTTGAAACGGTATTGGGAAATGATTAGAGGAGGTGAAGAACTAAAAAATCCGTATGGCATGTTCAACGGGAAGAGACGTTTCTGGGTACGGTTCAGACGGGATCCATCATGTGCGGGAGGAGTGACACACCCACCGGCCATGTTCAATATTAGAGGAGACAGAGGATTTTTGTTTTACTCAGGACAGCCTCTATATTGCAGGCATTGCCACACTTATGGACATACAAAGGAGGGTTGCACGAAAACGGGAATTGTGTGCCGTAATTGCGGGGAAGAGGGACATACTGCAGCCAACTGTGGAGTCCCTAAGAGATGCCATCTTTGCGGAGAGGAAGGACACTTGGCACGGCAGTGCACAAAAAGGACATATGCCCAGGCAGCAAAAGGGGACATTGTGCTAGACGAAAAGGAAGAGACAGTTGAGGGTCAGGGAATTTTTGAGATGGAGAGTTCCCAAGAGGGAGGGCTTGATCCGGCTATAACAACAATGTATGAGGAGGATTTAAGAAGAGAAGAAATGCTAGCAAGTGGCCCAATAGAGGGTTTGGCGGGTTCTATAAGTGATATCGTGGAGAAAAAAGAGGAAGATCTCTTCCTGGACTCCTTGGCCCAGAAACTGGAGGTGGGGGGAGGGGTGGAGACGGGAGCAGTGCATCAGAAAGATGCGGGGGGGGGGGGGGAATACGGTCATTGAGTGTGGTGGAACCTAGCTGGGCGGAAAGTATGGAGTTTCAAGATGCACAGAGGGGGAGGGAAGGTCCCCAAGATGTCTTGGAGGAGGAAATGGAAATAGGAGGGAAAAAGCTCAAAAGCGTAAAAATCTGCAAGGGATAGAAACAAAGGAAGATAAGGATAGCCAGAGTAAAGGGGAGCCTAGAGAGGAAGGTGTAGAGGGTAAAGTTGTAAAAGTATCAGGGAAAGTAACCCTAAAAGAGAAGATGGAACATTTTGAAGACGCAGTGGGAGATGTTCTATTTTGGGTTGGTATTTTTCGGAAGCAGCATGGGGGGAGTAGTGAGGAACAGATAATAGAAAGATTAGAAAAACTGATGTACCAAAGAAAACAGCTGACAAAAGAGCAGTATGAAGAATTAAAAAAGGAGCATGTACAGTGGGTTAAAATAAAAGAGGCTAGGGGAGAGGTGAGGGAGAAGGAGAGAAGTGAGGGCAATAGCTCGTCCTCACAAAGCCAGATAAGCGTGGAGGGAACTAAAATACAGGGAAGTGTAAGTGGAGTAAGTGGGAATGAAAGTGATGGAAAGGCAGGCCAACAGAGTGGGGGTGAAGGGGGAGAGATTAGGGAAAGTAAAGGGGGAAAAGGAGAAAAGGCAGGCCTTAGTGGAAGAACAAAAGTAAGTTATGAAAGCGAGAGAGAAAGGAAGGCGAGGGAGTGGCATGTAAAAGAGGTGATAAATAATATAAATAAAGAGGCAGGTGACTTAGGGTTAAATGTTTCAAAAACGGAATGGCTGAAAGTACAGTTCCCAAAAGCAGAGGTGTCTAAAGAGGAAGTAAGAAAATTAGGAATACAATGTAGTACGTATCATATCCGTGAGGCGTTAGAGAAATTGCTGGGACACGTGAAGTAATTAGATGCAATGTTAAATGTCCTGTGGAAAGTACGAAAAGTCGCGTGTAGAAATGGGAAGTAACCATATTTTTTTGCATTGAGTGTGTTTGGTAGTAGATGCACAGATGATGCCTTGGAATGTGTTGTTTTGTTTGGCTTTTTAGAATGGTTTTGTGCCTTTGGGTTGGTTTTTGTCTTGGCAATATAAGGATTGTATAGTGATGTTTTCGGTTTATTATTTTCTGTAAAATGATACTAAATGGTTGTTAATATGTGAACCGTAAAAAAAAAAAAAAACATGTCTGTGAGTGGGTTTAATGGCTTTGCATCTCATCCCAGCCTCTGTCTAAAAGCTGTGTTTAAAACAGCATGCATTGGCTTGAGGATTGGCTTGTGTAATACGAGCTTGAGACAAAAGGTGGCACTGAGTGCTCATTTGCATGTCATTTCCCAGAATCCCTTGCTGCAGTGGAAGCGCTGTATGCTGGGTGACAATGGGGAAAGACAGGGTTGCAGACCTGTCTAAGACATGCAAATGAACATACAGTAATATTTACAGTTGCTATATATATATACATATATGTACCCCTCAGTTTTATACAGTCATGGTGTTCATCATGTGTGGGACGCAGAGCCCAGAACCTAATGTCATGTTAGCATCAGAAAGTCACAGTAATAACTCAGCACTCACCCATGTAACACCTTCTCTGGTAGCTCTCTGTCTGTGTCTCTATCTACCTTTCTGTCTCCTGCATGACCAGGGAGGCTGCGAGGGACCCCCTCCCCCTCCGAACCGGTACCCACATATAACAGACGAGTAATGACAGACTCAGTTTGGAGGTATAAAAGGCCGCGGCTTTGTTTATTAACAATCATAATACTGGAGTAAGCGCTAGTCCAAGCCAGAGTGGGGTCAGAGGGTCAGCCAGGCCTTGGCCTGCTGCCCCCGTACCCGGCCGACCCCTAAAGAGCCGGCCGTTGTCGCGAGTGGGTTCCCGGGTGTCACGTTAGCTTGACCCCGCCCAATCGCTCCTACCCCCGGGCGACGCCCGCCCCGAGCCCATCTGGCAAGGACAAGCACTTACCCCCGAACTGCCGCCACTCACGGCTCTATTTAAACCTCCTTAAATTAGACCGTGCCGCCAACCCCGCAAGGACCCTCTCCAGCCCCTCCTGCAAATCGTTATTGAACAAGTCCGCCCCTATCTCGGATAAGTGTGTGCCGTCGGCCCGGAACAGGCCGGTTGACTTGTAGTCAAACTCGTGATGGGTGATCTGCCATCCCCCACACTGCATCACAAACTGACCCCCCCAGCTTGTTCAGTTTGACCCGCGGTCGGTCGATGGCCCCTCCACACTCTCCTGCACAATATGTCCGACCAAACGATCTGTACTTCTGGCCAACTGGTGAGTATGAGGGCCAGGTCGTGTTTTATTGAATTAACCAGCTTGAAGTAGCGTCGAGCGGCCAGGTCGTTGCCCCCGACGTGGAGGAGCAAGATCTGCGGCGCCCTCCTATCCCTGCCCATCACCATTAGCCGCGGGAGCAACTGAGCCCACCGCAGCCCCCAACCTCCCCCCCATACCACATTTGCCTCCTCCGTTCGCAACCCGAGGTTAGCCCCGCATGGGCGTTTGACAGCCCGCTTCTCTGCCCAGTGTATAAGCGAGTCTCCGATTATCCAAGTGGGTGCGGCGTCTGTGAAGGTATAAAGAGGATGAGGGGGTTTATCCAAGCACGCTAAATCCCAGATAATGCGGGCCTGATATAGGACCGGTATCTGTTAGACTTCCATCGCCCTATCTTTTGTATCGCAGCTACTGACAGCCCCGCGCGTGATGCCTCCGTTGCCGCCCCAATCCGGAACGAATGTGTCCCGTATTGTGCCTCTTCGAGGCCCTGGTGTCTTAGGCACATGCGGAAAACCCGCATGTACTGGAATCTAGATAACGGTACCCCGTCTGCGTGAAGGAGCAGGGGACCCTGACCGTCTGGCCTGCATGCCAAGTATTCCCTGAGCGTGCTCACTGGGCAAAATTTAGTCCCTGGTAGCCCTAGCAAAGATATCCACGCTCCCCTCCCCCGCTGGTCTGTTTTTGACCTTTTCACGTGTAGTTTTACCCACCCTTCCCCTAAGACTATGTCCTCAAACTGCATCCCTCCCTCGCCCTTGCGCGACGCGCACACCAACTCCCCAGCTCGCAGTGCTGCGAAGAAAGCCAATGCAAACGTCAGCCGGAAAAGTTTCGCCTCGAACCCCGATAGGCACACTCTGTCTGTGGCCTGCATTAAACCTTCTAATATCGCTGGTGTCACTGGCCGTCTGCTGTCATTTGTCGCCGTCCCCTTTGTTAAACCCGCTAGGACCCTTTTGATGATAAACGCCTTCGTTGGGTCCCCCTTGCCCTCTAGCTGCAAAAAGAAGGAGACTCCTGTCACTTTTTTCCCTATGGATCCTCCCGCTAAAACCCTTGCCCTTAAGTTTAGGACAAATGATAGCAAGGTCCCGACTCCCAATACATCGAGACCCAATTCCCCTGCCAGACTTTGATAATCGCGCCACGCTGCCGAATAGGCCCGCCACGTACCCGGAGCCAGCGATGATCGTACCAACGAGGTCACTGGGTCGTCGCCAGCACCCAAAGGTCTGCAGGGCATGGACTGCCGATTAGGTCCGCCTCGGGGGCCAGTCTCCGAAACAGCGCCATCTGTAACCGGGATAAGGCATCAGCAATGATATTCGCCACCCCCGGGACATGTCGAGCCTTGAACGCTATGTTCAATTGCAAGCATGCCAGTACGAAACAGCGCAGAAGGGACAGCACCGGCGGGGAGCGTGAGCCGAAATTGTTCACGGCTTCCACTACACCCATGTTGTCTGTCCAAAAAATTACTTGCTTATTCGCGAATAAGTGACCCCACAGGCGCACTGCGACGAGCAAGGGAAATAGTTCCAAGAACGCCAAGTTCTTAATGAGCGGCGTCCCCCGCCAGTGGGAGGCCACCGCTCCGCGCACCATGCCCCACCGAAGTAGGCCCCAAAACCGACTGACCCTGAGGCGTCTGTAAACAACTGCAACTCTGTGTTGTTGGATGGGGGACCTCGCCACAAGGTTCTGCCGTTATAATCCTTTAAAAAACGCAGCCACACCGTCAAGTCCTTTCGGATTTCGGCGGTGAGGCGGATGAAGTGGTTGGGTCGTCTCACCCCGACCGTTGCTGCGGAGAGGCGCCTGGCGAAAACCCTCTCAGCCGGCATTACGCGCGCAGCAAATACTAAGTGGCCTAGCAGCGCCTGGAAGTGCCTCAATGATGTTTTCTTGAGAGCTATGAATTCGCGGAGAAGCCTGCTTAGGGCGACCAGCTTCTCCGGAGGGAGCCTGTACTCCATCGCCTCAGAGTCGATTTCTATGCCCAAAAAGGTAAGAGTGGTTGTTGGCCGCACCGTCTTCTCGTCGGTCAAAGGAACGCCGAACTCACGCGCCAGGGCTGAAAATTCGAACAGCCACCTAGCGCATAAGTCCGAACCCCTGGGGCCAACAAAAAGGAAGTCGTCCAAGTAGTGCATGACCCCCGCTGCCTGCACCCTCTTCCGGGCCACCCATTCTAGGAAGGTGCTAAATGTCTCGAAATAAAAACAAGAAAGCGCACATCCCATTGGTAAGCATAAGTCTATGTAGTACTGACCTTCGAGCATGCAGCCTAGCAAATGAAAGCACTCGGGGTGGACTGGCAAGTGTCTGAAGGCCGATTTGATGTCAGCTTTTGACATTAGAGCCCCTTCTCCCATCCTTTCCAACAGCGCTGCGGCTTGATCGAAGTTCGCGTAAGACACCGAACACAACTCCCTGTCAATGCCGTCGTTTACCGACGACCCCTCGGGGTAGGATAGGTGTTGTATCAACCTATACTCCCCAGCCTCTTTTTTTGGGGACCACTCCCAATGGGGAAATCCTGAGATTAGGCAAGGGAGGGGACTCGAAGGGGCCAGCCATCCTTCCCAATTGGACTTCCTTCCAGACCTTTTCCCTAGCTACGTCACCGTGTGTCCTGACCGATTTCAAGTTTCGACTAAACTCAGATCCCGCTTGATATTCAAACGGGATCCTAAACCCCTCCTTAAACCCAGCTAGGAGTAGCTGGGCCGCTTCCCTATTGGGATACCTTGCTAGCCACGGTGCCAAATTGGCGACGATTATTGGTGTCGCTGCCCTCGCGTCCAAACGTCCGCCCTGCGCCCCTCCCCCTGCGACCGCCCTTCTTAAAACACTTTGCCTGGGCGTGGCGGCCGCCGCAAAAGGAGCAGATGTGTTGGAAACGGCAGTTGTCGTACGTGCAGTTGGACTGGTTAAACGGCCAACAGACGCCCGAGTTGGTGTGCAGCGACTGGCTAGTCCCTGGTACGTTATTCCGCCATGCCCCCCTACCTCCGGTGCCGCACCCTCGAAAGGAATCTGCCCCGCCCCCAGACACAAACTGCAGATACAGGTTGACATCCTTGACGTTCCATGGTATCACCACCTCTTGGGCCTTCATTGATTGCCTAAAGCACCGGTCATATGTCCACCAACCCGTTCCCCCGTAAGTGTGGTGTGCTTCCTCGATCATGTCGTGATACGTAAAGAGCGATGCGCACGCCTGGGGATCCTTCTCCCCAATTACTCCAGCCAGGATAACAAATGCCTTCGACCAATTGCGAAAGGTGTGTGGGAAAAGCCTCTTTTCCACATCCACCTTCTTCGCTTCCCCCGTCTTTGAGGACGCGGCCAACGCCTCCCTGTAGCCTGGTAGCAGAGATAATATATCTACGTACTCCCCGGCCCATATCTTGTCCTTCACCTCTTTCAGCAAGTGCAAGCCCACTGAGCTAGGTCTGGATGTATAAGAGACCTTATATGCCGCATCGGGCATCCTCTTATCCTTGGCTAGCTCCTCTGAGGCGGGTGCCGCCTGAGGGAGGGGGAGCGTGGAGGATGGTGATTCCACTTGCCCGGCCTGCCCACCAGCCCCTAGAGGTGTGTTGTTAACCGCCTGCGGGCGGGAACAGCGGCCACTGCCGCTGCTGGAACTACAGGTGTCGCTACCGCTGGCGCCGCCCCCAATGCTGGCGCTACGACTGTCGCTATAGCTGGAGCTATCGCCGCTGCTGATGCGATTAGCGTTGCTAGAACTGGCGCTGCGCTTATCGCTGGTGTCACTACTGCTGGTGACTCTGCCGGTGCATGAGCATCAACAGCTGCCTCTGGAACCAGCCTTCTTCCTTGCTTCGCGCGTCAGCCTGCAGTTGTATGATTTTGTCTACGAAGTACATTCTGATTGATGCGCTAAGTGTCGCGGGAGTGTGATTTCAATTTGCGTGATTTAACTATGTGTTCCGTCTACTGGGTTTTTCTGTGAGTATGGGAAGTATCGAGGGTCGACGGAGGCGGATCCGATCCGGATGAAAACTGAATTGCTACTCGCACGAGGTACCGAAACTGACTGAAAGAAACATGAATTGATATGTTATCATCGATACATGGGACCTTCTGCTAACCGAAGAAGGGGCGTTAGGCCTGCTATTTGCAACCGCCCCTTTACCCCCTTCCCGCATGCATATTTGCTATACCAGCATATTTTCCTGATCGTGCCCAGTCAGGGAGTGGGATTACCCGCACCATCCCTGGCCATGCGCTGAACAGGAAGTGGGATTACCCACACCAAACCAGAGGCATGCGGCCCTGTGCTGAACAGGGAGTGGGGGGTTACCCGTCCATAGCAGGGCCATGTGCTGAACAGGAAGTGGGGTTACCCATACAATAGCAGGGCCGTGTGTTAAACAGGAACTGGGATTACCCATACAACCGCAGGGCCGTATATTAAACAGGAACTGGGATTACCCATACAATAGCGGGAGCCAAGTGCTGAACAGGAAGAGGGATTACCCATATGATAGAGGGAGCCAAGTGCTGAACAGGAAGAGGGATTACCCATACGATAGAGGGAGCCAAGTGCTGAACAGGAAGAGGGATTACCCATGCCCTACCATGGCCTGCGCTGAACAGGAAGTGAGATTAACCCCTACACGCGTTATACCTCTGCCTGCAGCATAACGCACCGTATACCCCACGTCGTCCTGAATGTAGCATGTAACGCTGGACCAATACAGCACATGACCCCCAAAGGCAGTATATACACACACCATATGCTCCACGCAATGGCCCGAAGCCAAGCATGCAGCATATACACCATATAATCCAAACCCGTCATGTAACCGCGCATGTGGTCTATAAACATTATATTCAGAACCCAGCACGTAACCATGATTGCAGTGTATACCATATAATCCAAATACAGCACGCCACCACCACTGCGGTACCGTATACACCCCTGTAACCCAAATACCGCACATTATAACACTGACTGTAGCATATATACCCGTTATAATCCAATACGGCGCGTAACCTTGAATGCAGTATATCCACTATACCCGCCATGTAACCCACTTAAAGCACATTATAACACTGAATGCAGCATATATACACCTTATACTCCACATGCCGCACGTAACCGTGAATGCAGTATATACTCTATAAACGACTTTATAACCCTGAATGCAGCATATATACACTTTATAATCCACATACAGCACTTACCCTGAATGCGGTATATACACTATGTACGCCATGTAACCCAATTACAGCACATTACAACACTGAATGCAGCATAAATACATAGGGTGACCAGATTTCGAAAATGAAAAACCAGGACACCTTAAAAAATAATTTATTAAACAAATGACATCACGTGACACCCCCCGTTGCCATGACAACAAGACACTCTGATGCCCCTACAGTGTTAGTGTGTATAGAGGTGGGGGCTTTGCTTGGGCCCTTCAACTCTTACAGCCAGGGCATTATTGGCCAGGAATGCCCAGTTCGGAGGGGATTACTACTTCAAAATGTATTTGATTCGTAACAACATCAAAAAACTCTAATACCAATAACTAACAACCACAGACAATGATAATCTAAACCATCAAATAAAATGTCTACGGCCCTTGTTCAAGCATGTTTGCGGTACTTACCAGATAAATCAGTGCCTGCAATCCACGACTGTATCCGCCTCTCCGAGCGTCTGAAAGCAATCCAGCGTTCCTGGTGTGTGGCTGAAGAGGTGAGGGACTCCCTCCTCTCAAACGGAAAAGAAGAGCAAAAAATAGAGTTGGAACATACCTATCATACAGGGATGAGAGAGAGAGACAGAGAATGAGAGAGAGACAGAGAATGAGAGAGAGACAGAGAATGAGAGAGAGACAGACAATGAGAGAGACACAGAGAATGAGAGAGACACAGAGAATGAGAGAGACACAGAGAATGAGAGAGAGACAGAGAATGAGAGAGAGACAGAGAATGAGAGAGAGACAGAGAGAGGGACATAGGGAGAGAGAGACACAGAGAGAGAGAGAGACAAAAGTAATGTACTGTATAACCATTATACCGTACCCCCTAGTATTCGTGTAATCATTGTCCCACACCCCCTATAACTCACGCTTTGGCAATACTGAAATGTTCTTTTGTCATGCCAATAAAGCTGATTTGATTTGAGAGACAGAGACACAGAGACACACACAGAGACACAGAGAGAGACAGAGATACAGAGAGAGAGAGAGAGAGACACACACAGAGAGAGACAGAGACACACAGAGAGAGACAGAGACACAGAGAGAGAGAGAGAGACACGGGCCTATTTAGTAAGCGTTGATAAGGCTGCGTCTATAGTATTTCAGACGGAGGGAAGGCGCACACGCTGCAATACACTTGCTGAAGTCTGAGCTTTTTTATGGCTTTGCAGGGTATGCAGCGGGTGCGATTGGGGGCGTGGCAATGAATATTTGGAGGCGTGGCAATAACGTTCCGGCGCGGACGTCACTTCCCTACCTCACATCCCGATCCACCGGCATTTTTTCAGATGCAGCATCTGAAGCACTGTGCAGACAAGAAGAAAAATGCACACAATGCGCACCAGAGATTAAAATATAGTAAATTATTTATTAATAAAACAAGAAATAACCGTGGGGGATCCAACCCCACCTCAGTACATATGCGTCACAGATCCGGGTTCGGTTACAGAGTGACCTGACGTGTCACGACAGGTCACTCTGCGCGTATTCTGACAGGCTGAGACGGCGTTTGCAGGTAGGAATTTATATATACACTATATCTTCATCTCCTTCATAGTAATGACATTAAAAACACATTTATTCACAGAATTAAGTAGTCACTGTGTGGGATTAGTTTAAGATTTATTTATTAGATAATTTATCACTATGTAACACACTTTAAATCACAAATAAATAGGTATCACATTATTGCAATGTATTCAGTTGTAAGATATTAATGTTATTTGTAACACACAGTAGATTAGAAACATCACAATAATTAAGTATTAAATGTAATATTTATTGATCCCTGTAGCACTATTACAATTTGTTGGCATGGTAATCTATAACAGGGGAGCGCAAACTTCTGAAGCTGCGTCCCCCTGCCTGGCCTCCCCCGGTCTTGCGCCCCCTCTCCTACCTGCCAGCACACTCCGGGGTCGAGTGACGTCACATGACCCCGCGGTGTCATTTGATGCCGCGTTGCCATGGAGACGTGTCTGAATCCCGGTCAGTGTTACTGTTGCAGAGGCCTCACGTGATCCCCGGCATTTCATTTAAATGCCTTGGGGAGGAGCGCGGGACCTCTGCACCCGCCCCCGCGCCCCCCCAGACAAATCTCCCGCCCCCCAGTTCACGCACCGCTAACCTATAACATTATGTGTGTGTATATGTGTGTGTAAATATATATATACACATATACACACACATATATATATGTATATATATATATATATATATATATACATATATATATCTTCTTCTCTCCGAAGAAGACCGTTTTATATGTATGTATGTATGTGTGTGTGTGTAAATAGATGTATGTGTGTGTGTATATATATATATATATATATATTATATATATATATATATATATATATATATATATATATATATATACATACATACGTATGTGTGTATATATATATATATATATATGTGTGTGTGTGTGTGTGTCATACAAGAATCTATTACTGTATTATCTAAAATCAGTAACACATGTGATCTATTATGCCATTACCAATTGGACTGTAGGACTATAAAACCATTACGAGTGAGTTGTAGCATTATTCCCTGATGAAATCGGCCGTGTGCTGAAGAAACGCGTAGGTACTTTCTTCTCGTTATTGCCACACTATCCGTCTTGACGCCGGGAAGGGAAGTTGGTACGCAACCAAGACGAGACACCGGAATTACAGAGTGGAATCACAACTGCATACTACAGATTGCCGGAGGACCACACTGCGAGGGGCGCATCCTATCGAGTTTCCCGGTCATCGTCCAAAGTCTGGAGCTGCGGATTGACCACCGGATTACCACGGAGCCCGAGCCTGTCTCACACAATGCTTTTACCAAACGGGCGTTTGTGAGTTTGTTATTTTTATCTTGTCCAGGAAATGAAATTGTTAAACCAAATTTACACATGGAGCGGGCGCTTTCTCTTCTTTTTGTTTTGTTTAGATATCTATCGAGGAGGTGGTTGTTTCCCCGAAGAGAGCTGCCCGGGCTCCAGAGGACGCCCGAATTGGATCCTTTTATGATTGAGTTATAACATAGCTATTAGAGCTAGGTTTCTGGACTTTTATTGTGTTTAGGCATAGTGTTTATTATTATTTTATTACAGCTACTTTTTAGTAATTGCACTGTTATTAATTCTGGCCACTATTTCTCACTGACATTATAATCTCTCTCTAGCCACAACCAGATTGCTATATCAGCTATATTATTTATTGGTTATACCAGGGGAGCACAAACTTTTGCAGCTCGCCTCGCTGCCTTCCCTCTGCTGGTGCTCGCGCCCCCCCCCCCCTTACCTTGATGCGGCGTTACGTGACCTGCAGCGGCATTTGACGAGGGTGACGTCACATGGCCCCGCGGCGTAATTTAACACCGCGTTGCCATGGACACGAGTGACGCCGGCAGAGTCAAGGTTAGTAATAGCATTGCAGAGGCCTCACGTGATCCCCCGTCATTTAATTTTAATGCCTCGAGGAAGTGCGCGGGGCCTCTGCAACCGCCCGCGCCACCCCCCCCCGAAAAATCTCCCCCCCCCCACTTTGCGAACCTCTGGGTTATACCATATATATATATATATACACACACACACATATACACACACACACACACACACGTGTATGTGTGTATAAAACAGACTATATATATATACATATAGTATGATATATATATACATACTATATGTGTATGTATATATATATATACATATATATATATATGTATATATATATATATATATATGTATATATATATATATATATACGACTATTAAGGTTAAAGATAATGGTGAAAGACAGGGTTGCAGACCTGTCTAAGACATGCAAATGAATATACAGGAATATTTACAGTATATATATATATATATATATATTGCGCACGCGCGCACACATATAACGTTTTATCCAACTTTTTCATTTATCATTTGTAGAGAAAATGAACATTGTCGCCAGAAGCGCTATTTTTTCAAAATGTAACATCTCTACTAGTGTAAAATGATACTTCATATAAAGCAGGTTATGGGACCCAGTATAAAATGACTATAATGTCTCTTATCACATCCCAGTATATGGATATCTTCTATTATCACAAGCTGCTAACATGTGACAGGACTCAGAGTCTGAGCCCAGAATGTGACATACTGAACATTCTCATTCTAAATTTCAAAAAATATTGTGTTGATTTCTGACCTGACTGCCGTGGTTACAGCTCAACCACTCTGTTCTACTGCATGTCACCACTATCTGCCCCAACCAGCTGACGGTGGATCTGCAAGGAGTTCAACGCTCATTGGCATCACATCTGTGGCTTGGTTAACGTATCATTTCTCCAGCTTTTTATTGTATTGTTTTGAAGTAGATTATATTTATTTAGTTGAATAGATATTTATTTAGTTTAATAGATATTTATTTAGTTAAATAGATTATATTTGTAAGTTTAATAAGTTATATTTCTTAGTTTAATAAGTTATATTTCTTAGTTTAATAAATTATATTTCTTAGTTAAATAAGTTATATTTCTTACAGTAGTTTAATAAATTATATTTCTTAGTTTAATAAGTTATATTTCTTAGTTTAATAAATTATATTTCTTAGTTTAATAAGATATATTTGTTAGTTTAATAAGTTATATTTCTTAGTTTAATAAGTTATATTTCTTAGTTTAATAAGTTATATTTCTTAGTTTAATAAATTATATTTCTTAGTTTAATAAGTTATATTTCTTAGTTTAATAAGTTATATTTGTTAGTTAATAGATTATATTTGTTAGCACAGTAGATTATATTTAGTAGTATTTAAGTCTCCCCCTCAGTGCCCCATTAGGACCCGTGCGCATATTTCACATCTTTTCGGAGTCGCTTATTTTTTAGACCCTCGGAGCCGAAACCTAAAGGGGTCAGCTAAGAAAGTTCGGATCAAGAGGAGCCGCACAGTTTAAAGACAGAACATTTCCAAGGGAGATGGAGACAATTTGGGTAAGATCTGATTAAAGGACAACCTTTGGGGAAGGAAAGGGTGACGCGGGAGTGTAAGAGGGGGTTGAGAGAGCAAGGTGGTGTGTCAGATTGGGGCAGAGCAAGAGAACGCAAAAATGATGGGGATTTGCTGCACACCAAAAAAAACAATTAGTGATACTTTTACCGGTGCCCCTTAGTCTCAGGGAAGACCGGCATTTCGTCCAATGTATACAATATGATTGATGGAAAAGGGCACACGGATTTGAATAAAAAAAGATAATTTATTGTGCCACAGACTACAATGTTTCGGCTGCTGGCCTTTCTTTACTGGCTTTAGTGGGTTTAGCCACTTTACCTGAGAAAGGCCAGCAGGCTGAAATGTTGTTGTCTATGGCAATGCAAGAGAAAACAGGTTGGGGGGGTGGGTTCTCACAAGGTCGCCGACCCATAGGTGAGTGTCCCCGGTGGCAACTAGTCCTGGACCCCGGGAAAGCTGTCTGTGGCCCATACAAGCTGAGTAACATGTAGAAAGGACACATGTATGTTCAGAATGAGTTAGCATGGTATTTTGAGAGGCATCATAGCAGGTCAGTGCAAGTCAGTGCAGAGCACTGCAAGGTCAGTCAATATGAGGAAGGGTCCGATGGAGGAGTTGGAGGGTCCCAGAATATCTCTTAAAGCAGGGGTGGGCAAATCGAGGGTTGCGACATTTTCTTGGGGAGGAGGGGCTCGGCGCTTACAGTGGCCCCTCGCTCTTCCCCACAGCATTTAAATTAAATGCCGGAAATCGCGCGCAAGGCCTCTGTAAGTTCCCTTTCCTTGTTTCCGGCGGCTTCTGGAGACAGCAACGTGGCGTCACATGATGTGGCATTGCCATAGCAACGTGATATCACATGACGTCGTTACATCAGAACGTCGGAGACAAGGTGGGGAGGGGGGAGCAGGGGAAAAAGGTTGCGCAACCCTGTCTTAAAGCATTGTCTTGCATACAGATCAGAGGCGAAGAATGGATATGGATATCCGATGTGAAGGAGGAAATAATACTGAGATCACTACCGCTAAGACCGATTCGATGGAAGAAGGTGAGTGATGAAATAGCCGTCACTGTGTAACTCTTCCAATTACCTGCAACTTCATGCAGAGAAATAGCAACGCTTGTTTTTAACGCATTAAGCGCCTAATGGGGAATTCAACTGCTGAGAGTTTAAGGGAGTTACTCACCAAACTCAGCGACGTTTCTGTGTCTCTGTGATAACTCCCCCAGGACATGCTTGAAAACCAGAGGTAACTCAATGTATTTTTGATAAATAGAAACATGACCTTCTGGGGAGGGGTATATAATGGGTACTGGGCCTGGTGAGGTGGGTATAACGGGTTCTGGGCCTGGTGAGGTGGGTATAACGGGTACTGGGCCTGGGGAGGGGCGTATAGCAGGGTACTGGGCCTTGGGAGGGTTGTATAACTGGGTACTGGGCCTTGGGAGGGTTGTATAACTGGGTACTGGGCCTTGGGAGGGTTGTATAACTGGGTACTGAGCCTGGGGAGGTGGGTATAACGGGTATTTGCCCTGTGGATGACGGTATAACGTGGTATTGGGGAGGGGGTATAAGTGGCACAGGAGCTCTTGCGATACAGAGTATCACTGTCCCTGGTTACAAACACTTCATGTCTCCTGCAGATCAGGACACGCACGAAGGTGGTGCCCTTTGTGCCACCAGACGACGAGGCGGGCTACGAGGCGGACGACGAGGCATACGATAAAGCGGGCGTCAAGTGGTGCGAAGAGGTGGGCTACAAGGCGGCCGATGAGGCAGACGACGAAGCGGATGTCAAGTCTGGCGACGTGGTGGACAATGGCCTAGGAGAATACGAGAGGTGTGGACGGATCTGCTGCTTCACCTTTTTTAGGCGGAGGAGAAGACCCCGGGAGCAGGTAGCAGAATATGAGAGGTGCGGACAGATCTGCTGCTTCACCTTTTTTAGGCGGAGCAGCAGACCCCGGGAGCAGGTAGCAGAGGAGCCAGGGCGTAGATCCAGGGGTATTCTAGGGGCCCTGAGAAGTTGGTTTGACCGCAGGAGAGGCAGATAAGATCAGGAAGGCTGCGGGAGGGGCAGGTACTAGAGGGAGATTGGGATATTGGGCGTGAGAGGGTGAGAGAGAACAAGGAGCAGGGCCGGAGCACGGGTTTCATGCGCCCCAGGCAAAACTTAAAATTTGTGCCCCAGTTGTATAAAAAATAATAAGATAAATAAAATAATAAAATAAACAGTGGCGTAGCTATCGGGGCTGCAGGGGGTGCGACCGCACCCCAGCGCGACGCAAAATAAAAATAAAAGGGCGCCAAAATACTGGATAAAAAAAAGAATAATAATTTTTAAAAAAAGATAAATAAATTAGAAATAATAAGAGGAAAAAATAATAATGATTATTAATGCGCCCCTAGGACCTTTGCGCGCTAGGCGACCGCCTAATGGCCGGCCGGCCCTGCGAGGTATGCGGGAGGAAAAGGGGTGAATGGGATAGATATGCAGGGGGATGGGGGAGCAGGTGAGTTATTCACAGGGGCACAAGGGCCCCATCACCCGCATCTCTATATACTGAGTGTGCCCCTGTGTATAACAACGCTGATCTGTGCTGTTCCATCTGATCTCACTGCGCAGTGATCCAGGGACCATCCGATCGCCATTTAATGGGGTCAGGAAGGAATTTTTTTCCCCCATTGCACAGCAGGGGTTATGTTTCGCCTTCCTCTGGATCACAGCAACAAACTGCCCTTTGTGCATGAATTATCAGTGAGATCTTTATACACCCTGCATTGGTCTTCACCCCTTTGCTGCCGGAGGGGCCTGCAGTGCATTGCTCTGCGTGTTACTATATCGCTCTGCAATGTGCTGCAGGCCCCTCCCAGCAAAGAGATTAATTATTTAAATAAAATACTCTCTTTAACCCAACCTATGTGTAGTGTCTTTTCTATCCGTTGTATCTATTGCTAACAGCTCAGTGATTCTTCCCCAGGACGCTGCACTAGTGTCACGCTGCCAAGCCCGGGTGTGAGGGAGATTTATAGGGTCACATATACACTTCTGCCAAAACACGAGTGCAAACAGGGAGCCCCTCTGATCTCATATCTTTTATAACACAAAACGGTATCTAAAAAGGTAAAAAGAACATACATGGGATTCTGCTACAAATATCTCTCTAATTACAAACCAATTAGCAAATCATTCAGATTAGAGTCGAGCGAAAAGAAAGGGTTAAGTATCTCATGTACAGTATATGCAGTGCAGGCTGTTCTGCGCATTACATGCAGGGGTCAAAGGTTAGGAGATATAAGTAATGCTGATCTCAGAGCTGACCGGCTGACCTGCTCTACCGGCTGATCTGCTCTACTGGCTGACCGGCTGACCTGCTCTTCTGGCTGACCGGCTGACCTGCTCTACCGGCTGACCGGCTGACCGGCTCTACCGGCTGACCGGCTTCCCTTCTTCCAGCTAACTGACCTGAATTGTGGCCCCTGTATCTCCCAATTAAACGTTTTATTGGCATATTCTTGTTTGACTCGTTCTATACAGACATTTTCTATACATTCATTGTGGGATTTGATAACATCTGTAAGATCTCTCAGAACATCACATTCTGTACGTTTGTGCTGAATATTTTTCCATTCTCAATTTACTTAGGGGCCTATGCAGAGAGCAGCGCTGGAAATAATTGGAATTGGTAATAAATTGTACCTGTAATGGCGTGATTTTATCTCCATATGCAGAAAGGTCAGAGAACTGCATTTAAAATCATGCTTGATTATGGAGAGTTTCAACCGGCGAGATGCGCGCTGGTGAAACATGTTTGAAAAAAAGCGCGTTTTTTTTTTTCTTTTCACTCTCGCCGGTGAGCTCCAGTTTCCTGCCAACTTTTGTTGGCGGAGCTAATTGTAGAATTTCTCTCCATTTTAATGGCGCGAACAGCCGCTAGATGGCGATCGTGCCTTTCTGCATACGGCCCTTTTCAAAACTGGCGAGATTTTGGTTCTCGCCAGCCGTGCGGCGAATTCTACTAAAAAAAAAAAAAAAAATGGCGCTTTTTACTCAACTCGCCATTTCCAACCTTATTATAGCCATATAGCGCTAAAAAACGCCGAAATTTCCGTTCGCGCTGCTCTCTGCATAGGCCCCTTAATATTAGTTTTTGGCTTCAATTATTTATATCGAGCCCAAAATACCTTTATACAGAATGCTGTTCCCTTTATCCCACAAATGCTGCTTCATTAAAGCCCAGGGGTGGCACTTTGTGCATTCTCAAACTTTTAGGCAACATCCCTAATTTCCAAAAGTGGGATAAAATCTGTGCATATTTAAATGGTTAATTTTTCCATTTTTCCATTGTGACAAAATATCAATTTTCTCACTCAGACTACTAAATCCCTCCCCAAATATATCCGTTTCACATAAAAGTGTGTGCGCGTCTCCTTCCGCCTAACTGGCACGTCGTCCTTACGGGCGCCACTCCATGTAACTCCACGCTGCCCTCCAGTGGCAAAAGAAATAAGATACATTTACTATACTCGTCTGGCAGCTGCTCCCGTATAAGGTGGGTAACTCTGTATTCGGGGTCTTGGTTAGAGTATATTTTATACTTATGTCGGATAGATGAGGAATTAATATTCCTAACGGGTTATTGTGAGAGGCCTTAGATCTTATCCTATATGCACGCAGCCCTCGCCTCTCTGACCTTGAACACATACTTCAATCTGATTTTTTGAGACTTGAAACTGGATTTCCCAAAACAAACTGATTTTAAACACTGACAAGACTGTAACAATGGTATTTGGGACCAGAGCTAAATTGCTAAAGCTGCCAATGACAGAGCTTCAGATAAAAACCAGCTCTAATACCATCCTAGCCCCTGTTACTTGTTTGAAATATCTGGGCATATAGTTCAACTCCCATTTAACATTTGGGTTGCACATTGATACCCTGACATCCAAATCCTATGCCAAACTAGGTGTACTTTACAGGAACAAATCCTCCCTAAGGCCCTCATGCAGTAATCGCCTACAGCGATTCAGTAAGCCCAGAGAAGCTGGCGATTAGAGCAAAAATAACCTGTTTTTTTTTTTGCCGGAAAATAAATAAATAAATAAAATCTGCAGACGCGCGGTGATAAGCCACTTTTCGGCACTGATCGCCAGTTTTTCAAACACGCTCAATTCTATAAGCTCTGATCAGCTTATTGCGGCTGATTGCCACTTTAAAATTGCTGTTTCTTCTCCAAATTGTCCCGCCACAAAAGTTGGCAAGAAGGTGGGGTGAAGCTGCGATGAAAATAACATGCATGTGTCCCGGAGCGGATATCCATTAATATCAGCACCAGAAACCCCCGGCATGAATCCGATGCATAAAAAATGCATTTACAGGCAACTTCATTACCGCCAAGGCAATGAAGGGGTTATACACCCGTGCCAGGCTTATTGTGGGTAGCGGGGGTGGGAGAAGGTGGCATTTGGCCCTGGGTGGGTGTTTAGGCCTTGCCAGGGGGTTGGGGGATGACTTAACCTCTTCTTTAACTTAGCGGTTAATACCGCTAAGGTAATGAAGGGGTTAACCCCTCCCACTACCCCCCCACCCAGTAGGCCTAAACACCCATCCTTGGGGCCAATAGCCCGTTCACCCACCCCCGCTACCCACAATAAACACAAATACACATAACAGCCCCACTGGCCACCTCCTAGGTCCCTAATAAACCATTACAATATTCATAAAACCATTATTTTGT
This sequence comes from Ascaphus truei, assembly GCF_040206685.1. Taxonomy (NCBI): domain Eukaryota; kingdom Metazoa; phylum Chordata; class Amphibia; order Anura; family Ascaphidae; genus Ascaphus; species Ascaphus truei. Next base: position 303,983 of record NW_027455461.1, read on the forward strand.
TTACACCCAGGATTATTACATGGGATTAGGGCTATGTTATTCAGTGAGGGGTTGTATGTTTGTATTCGTAGGGACAGGCAAGGCCGGAGCCAGATGGGGTTCTCCTGCCTCTGTCCTCCCTGTCTCCTGACCCTTCCTGTAGCCGGACAAAGAAGAAGAAGCAGGCACACGGTCTTACTCAAAGGAGGTTTAATATGCCATAAAGTCCAACGTTTCGGCAGTCAAATACTGCCTTTCTCAAGGTGAAGGCTACCAAACACAAGAAAACAGTCACAATATATACCACCCCCCCTGATACTCACCCCTCCCCATTCTGCCACATAACCAGGATGCTGACGCCCACCTGATGACGCCAGAGCTACCATATGGCGCCCCCTAGTGACGTCAGACGTCTAGGTCTAAATCCCTGGCAATACAGCATAGAGCTGTCTTGGAGGACTGCAGCCACAGCCACACATGGGGGAGTGTTCAGTCTGGGGAGAGGTGTGGCTGTGGCTGCAGTCCTCCAAGGCAGCTCTATGCTGTATTGCCAGGGATTTAGACCTAGACGTCTGACGTCACTAGGGGGCGCCATATGGTAGCTCTGATGTCATCAGGTGGGCGTCAACATCCTGGTTATGTGGCAGAGTGGGGTGAAATAGGACCGGTATCTGTTAGACTTCCATCGCCCTATCTTTTGTATCGCAGCTACTGACAGCCCCGCGCGTGATGCTTCCGTTGCCGCCCCAATCCGGAACGAATGTGTCCCGTATTGTGCCTCGTCGAGGCCCTGGTGTCTTAGGCACATGCGGAAAACCCGCAGGTACTGGAATCTAGATAACGGTACCCCGTCCGCGTGAAGGAGCAGGGGGCCCTGACCGTCTGGCCTGCATGCCAAGTATTCCCTAAGCGTGCTCACTGGGCAAAATTTGGTCCCTGGTAGCCTAGCAAAGATATCCACGCTCCCCTCCCCCGCTGGTCTGTTTTTGACCTTTTCACGTGTAGTTTGACCCACCCTTCCCCTAAGACTATGTCCTCAAACTGCATCCCTCCCTCGCCTTTGCGCGACGCGCACACCAGTTCCCCGGCTCGCAGTGCTGCGAAGAAAGCCAATGCAAACGTCAGCCGGAAAAGTTTCGCCTCGAACCCCGATAGGCACACTCTGTCTGCGGCCTGCATTAAACCCTCTAATATCGCTGGTGTCACTGGCCTTCTGCTGTCATTTGCCGCCGTCCCCTTCGTTAACCACGCTAGGACCCTTTTGATGATAAATGCCTTCGTTGGGTCCCCCTTGCCCTCTAGCTGCAAAAAGAAGGAGACTCCTGTCACTTTTTTCCCTATGGATCCTCCCGATAAACCCCTTGCCCTTAAGTTTAGGACAAATGATAGCAAGGTCCCGACTCCCAATACGTCGAGACCCAATTCCACTGCCAGACTTTGATAATCGCGCCACGCTGCCGAATAGGCCCGCCACGTACCCGGAGCCAGCGATGATCGTACCAACGAGGTCACTGGGTCGTCGCCAGCACCCAAAGGTCTGCAGGGCATGGACTGCCGATTAGGTCCGCCCCGGGGGCCAGTCTCCGAAACAGCGCCATCTGTAACCGGGATAAGGCATCAGCAATGTTATTCACCACCCCCGGGACATGTCGAGCCTTGAACGCTATGTTCAATTGCAAGCATGCCAGTACGAAACAGCGCAGAAGGGACAGCACCGGCGGGGAGCGTGAGCCGAAATTGTTCACGGCTTCCACTACACCCATGTTGTCTGTCCAAAAAATTACTTGCTTATTCGCGAATAAGTGACCCCACAGGCGCACTGCGACGAGCAAGGGAAATAGTTCCAAGAACGCCAAGTTCTTAATGAGCGGCATCCCCCGCCAGTGGGGAGGCCACCGCTCCGCGCACCATGCCCCACCGAAGTAGGCCCCAAAACCGACTGACCCTGAGGCGTCTGTAAACAACTGCAACTCTGTGTTGTTGGATGGGGGACCTCGCCACAAGGTTCTGCCGTTATAATCCTTTAAAAAACGCAGCCACACCGTCAAGTCCTTTCGGATTTCGGCGGTGATGCGGATGAAGTGGTTGGGTCGTCTCACCCCGACCGTTGCTGCGGAGAGGCGCCTGGCGAAAACCCTCCCAGCCGGCATTACGCGCGCAGCAAATACTAAGTGGCCTAGCAGCGCCTGGAAGTGCCTCAATGATGTTTTCTTGAGAGCTATGAATTCGCGGAGAAGCCTGCTTAGGGCGACCAGCTTCTCCGGAGGGAGCCTGTACTCCATCGCCTCAGAGTCGATTTCTATGCCCAAAAAGGTAAGAGTGGTTGTTGGCCGCACCGTCTTCTCGTCGGCCAAAGGAACGCCGAACTCACGCGCCAGGGCTGAAAATTCGAACAGCCACCTAGCGCATAAGTCCGAACCCCTGGGGCCAACAAAAAGGAAGTCGTCCAAGTAGTGCATGACCCCCGCTGCCTGCACCCTCTTCCGGGCCACCCATTCTAGGAAGGTGCTAAATGTCTCGAAATAAAAACAAGAAAGCGCCCCTCCCATTGGTAAGCATAAGTCTATGTAGTACTGACCTTCGAGCATGCAGCCTAGCAAATGAAAGCACTCGGGGTGGACTGGCAAGTGTCTGAAGGCCGATTTGATGTCAGCTTTTGACATTAGAGCCCCTTCTCCCATCCTTTCCACCAGCGCTGCGGCTTGATCGAAGTTCGCGTAAGACACCGAACTCAACTCCCTGTCAATGCCGTCGTTTACCGACGACCCCTCGGGGTAGGATAGGTGTTGTATCAACCTATACTCCCCAGCCTCTTTTTTTGGGGACCACTCCCAATGGGGAAATCCTGAGATTAGGCAAGGGAGGGCTCTCGAAGGGGCCAGCCATCCTTCCCAATTGGACTTCCTTCCAGACTTTCTCCCTAGCTACGTCACCGTGTGTCCTGACCGATTTCAAGTTCCGACTAAACTCAGATCCCGCTTGATCCTAAACCCCTCCTTAAACCCAGCTAAGAGTAGCTGGGCTGCTTCCCTATTGGGATACCTTGCTAGCCACGGTGCCAAATTGGCGACGATTATTGGTGTCGCTGCCCTCGCGTCCAAACGTCCGCCCTGCGCCCCTCCCCCTGCGACCGCCCTTCTTAAAACACTTTGCCTGGGCGTGGCGGCCGCCGCAAAAGGAGCAGATGTGTTGGAAACGGCAGTTGTCGTACGTGCAGTTGGACTGGTTAAACGGCCAACAGACGCCCGAGTTGGTGCGCAGCGACTGGCTAGTCCCTGGCACGTTATTCCGCCATGCCCCCCTACCTCCGGTGCCGCACCCTCGAAAGGAATCTGCCCCGCCCCCAGACACAAACTGCAGATAAAGGTTGACGTCCTTGACGTTCCATGGTATCACCACCTCTTGGGCCTTTATTGATTGCCTAAAGCACTGGTCATATGTCCACCAACCCGTTCCCCCGTAAGTGTGGTGTGCTTCCTCGATCATGTCGTGATACGTAAAGAGCGAGGCGTACGCCTGGGGATCCTTCTCCCCAATCACTCCAGCCAGGATAACAAATGCCTTAGACCAATTGCGAAAGGTGTGCGGGAAAAGCCTCTTTTCCACATCCACCTTCTTCGCTTCCCCCGTCTTTGAGGACGCGGCCAACGCCTCCCTGTAGCCTGGTAGCAGAGATAATATATCTACATACTCCCCGGCCCATATCTTGTCCTTCACCTCTTTCAGCAAGTGCAAGCCCACTGAGCTAGGTCTGGATGTATAAGAGACCTTATATGCCGCATCGGGCATCCTCTTATCCTTGGCTAGCTCCCCTGAGGCGGGTGCCGCCTGAGGGAGGGGGAGCGTGGAGGATGGTGAGTCCACTAGCCCGGACTGCCCACCGGCCCCTAGAGGTGTGTTGTTAACCGCCTGCGGGGGAACCGCGGCCACTGCCGCTGCTGGAACTACAGGTGTCGCTACCGCTGGCGCCGCCCCCAATGCTGGCGCTACGACTGCCGCTATAGCTGGAGCTATCGCCGCTGCTGATGCGATTAGCGTTGCTAGAACTGGCGCTGCGCTTATCGCTGGTGTCACTACTGCTGGTGACTCTGCCGGTGCATGAGCATCAACAGCTGCCTCTGGAACCAGCCTTCTTCCTTGCTTCGCGCGTCAGCCTGCAGTTGTATGATTTTGTCTACGAAGTACATTCTGATTGATGCGCTAAGTGTCGCGGGAGTGTGATTTCAATTTGCGTGATTTAACTATGTGTTCCGTCTACTGAGTTTTTCTGTGAGTATGGGAAGTATCGAGGGTCGACGGAGGCGGATCCGATCCGGATGAAAACTGAATTGCTACTCGCACGAGGTACCGAAACTGACTGAAAGAAACATGAATTGATATGTTATCATCGATACATGGGACCTTCTGCTAACCGAAGAAGGGGCGTTAGGCCTGCTATTTGCAACCGCCCCTTTACCCCCTTCCCGCATGCATATTTGCTATACCAGCATATTTTCCTGATCGTGCCCAGTCAGGGAGTGGGATTACCCGCACCATCCCTGGCCATGCGCTGAACAGGAAGTGGGATTACCCACACCAAACCAGAGGCATGCGGCCCTGTGCTGAACAGGGAGTGGGGGGTTACCCGTCCATAGCAGGGCCATGTGCTGAACAGGAAGTGGGGTTACCCATACAATAGCAGGGCCGTGTGTTAAACAGGAACTGGGATTACCCATACAACCGCAGGGCCGTATATTAAACAGGAACTGGGATTACCCATACAATAGCGGGAGCCAAGTGCTGAACAGGAAGAGGGATTACCCATATGATAGAGGGAGCCAAGTGCTGAACAGGAAGAGGGATTACCCATACGATAGAGGGAGCCAAGTGCTGAACAGGAAGAGGGATTACCCATGCCCTACCATGGCCTGCGCTGAACAGGAAGTGAGATTAACCCCTACACGCGTTATACCTCTGCCTGCAGCATAACGCACCGTATACCCCACGTCGTCCTGAATGTAGCATGTAACGCTGGACCAATACAGCACATGACCCCCAAAGGCAGTATATACACACACCATATGCTCCACGCAATGGCCCGAAGCCAAGCATGCAACATATACACCATATAATCCAAACCCGTCATGTAACCGCGCATGTGGTCTATAAACATTATATTCAGAACCCAGCACGTAACCATGATCGCAGTGTATGCCATATAATCCAAATACAGCACGCCACCACGACTGCGGTACCGTATACACCCCTGTAACCCAAATACCGCACATTATAACACTGACTGTAGCATATATACCCGTTATAATCCAATACGGCGCGTAACCTTGAATGCAGTATATCCACTATACCCGCCATGTAACCCACTTAAAGCACATTATAACACTGAATGCAGCATATATACACCTTATACTCCACATGCCGCACGTAACCGTGAATGCAGTATATACTCTATAAACGACTTTATAACCCTGAATGCAGCATATATACACTTTATAATCCACATACAGCACTTACCCTGAATGCGGTATATACACTATGTACGCCATGTAACCCAATTACAGCACATTACAACACTGAATGCAGCATAAATACATAGGGTGACCAGATTTCGAAAATGAAAAACCAGGACACCTTAAAAAATAATTTATTAAACAAATGACATCACGTGACACCCCCCGTTGCCATGACAACAAGACACTCTGATGCCCCTGCAGTGTTAGTGTGTATAGAGGTGGGGGCTTTGCTTGGGCCCTTCAACTCTTACAGCCAGGGCATTATTGGCCAGGAATGCCCAGTTCGGAGGGGATTACTACTTCAAAATGTATTTGATTCGTAACAACATCAAAAAACTCTAATACCAATAACTAACAACCACAGACAATGATAATCTAAACCATCAAATAAAATGTCTACGGCCCTTGTTCAAGCATGTTTGCGGTACTTACCAGATAAATCAGTGCCTGCAATCCACGACTGTATCCGCCTCTCCGAGCGTCTGAAAGCAATCCAGCGTTCCTGGTGTGTGGCTGAAGAGGTGAGGGA